>NC_142797.1:16359966-16423068 GCF_049724085.1 Artemia sp. Qi Xiang Cuo | reverse complement strand
GTCCCAGAGGTAATAGGCTATGTGAGAGTATACTCACTATCTTTTGAAAAGGTGTAAGGCACCTCTAGAAGATAAGGACCAGAACAACCGTAAGTAACGTAAAGGCCGCAATAAACAGGATGGACCATAAAGTCCCTCCACTGCATAGATCTCTTCTACTAGAGTTTCATTAAAGTTCTATGACTCTTAGGGGTTGTTTCCCCCTTTTTTCGAAAATAAGAATCAAATTCTCAGGCGCGTAAGTTTTGATGGGCAAGACTAAACTTGATGAAACAAATATATTGCTAAGAAATATTTAATCACATCATTTATTTCGATTGAATAATCAATAGATGAAGGAGAAGGGATGTTTTTATTAAGTTTGGTTTACTAGGCTCCTTTGAAATATTAAGCAAAATCCCGTAGAGAGATTTTCTGGTCCATGCATTTACCCTAAAGCTGGTCTCTTTAGAGTGGAACCAAGAAAGTCAATCGACAGATAAAACTAGGTTACGAAAACCGATAAAAAAAACAAAAAAAAAAACAGAAGTATTCTTTCCCTAAGAAAAGAGGAAAAGCTCTTCCTTTTTTTCTCTGTCTCTTCTTCTTCTCTTTATAAATGCTTTCCTTTCTTTTTAAATATTATCCAACTCCCTTCGCTTCTCTGTGTGTCTTTCTCTCTTTCTACTTCCCTTCCCTTTGCCATAGTAGTTGTTGCTGTAATTATTGCTATTATTCTTTTGTTCAATTAGTTGGACTTTCAAATTGAATTAAAACTTCATCTTTTATATATATGACAGTCGTTAGTAAGATCAGAGACTTTTCTTTTTTGTACAAGTGTTTTTCTTCTTTTGAATCGACTTTGTTTTCAATTAAATAAAAAAAAAAACAGTTTTTTTCAACTGAAAGTAAGGAGCAACATTACAACTTAAACCAAACAGAAACTATTATGTATATGAGGAGTTTTTCCCTAGTCAATACCTTGCTCTTTACGCTAAAGTTCGAGTTGTGTTCCAATTCTTTAAGAATGACCCTGAATCACAAAGGCCGTTTAATTAGAATAGATAGCTCTTTTCAATTTACTAAAAAAAACTTCCGGCGCCCCCTTCATAGAAATGCCCCTTCTCCAATGAAAACATCCTCCAAGGAAAGATCCTCCCATGTAACCCCCTCCTACGACCTCCCCCCCCACCAGAAGAAATCCCTCCTGAAAACGTCTGTATACTTCCCAATAACCAACACTATATGTAAACCATGGGCAAAGTTCATAACTTGCAACCCTTCCCCCAGGGACTGTGGGGATTAAATCATCCTCAAAGACATATTTATTAGATTTTCGATTATGCTGAACAAAACGGCTATCTCAAAATTTTCATCGGGTGACTTTGAGGAAAAAAGAGCATGAGAGGGGGCCTAGTTGCCCTTCAATATTTTTGGTCACTTCAAAAGGGCACTAGAACTTTTATTTCTGTTCGAATAAGCCCTCTCGTGATATCCTAGGATCACTGGATCGATACGATCACCCCTGGAGGAGAAAAAAGCAACAAACAAATAAATAAACACGCATCCGTGATCTTTCTTCTGGCAAAAAATACAAAATTCCATATTTTTGTAGATAGGAGCTTGAAACCTCGACATTTGGGTTTTTTGACACGCTGAATCTGATGGTTTGATTTTCATTAAAATTCTATTACTTTCAGGGGATGTTTCCCCTTTTTTCAAAATAAGTAAATTTTTTCAGGCTCGTAACTTTTGATGGGTAATACTAAATTTGATGAAACTTATATATTTGAAATCAGCATAAAAATTTAATCCTTTTGATTTATCTACTGGTATCAAAATTCCGTTTTTTAGAGTTTAGATTACTATTGAGCCGGGTCGCTCCTTGCTTACAGTTCGTTACCACGAACTGTTAGATTTCACAATTTCCTGCGGATAAAAAATTATTGAGGTTTCTGCCATGACTAGTTGCCTAAACCACAAAAGTAGAGGGTGAAGTAAAGAGTGACATATTAATTTGCTCCATTGAATATTCCATTTACGAAGAAGTGCATTTTTTATAATTACTTATTGAGTAGAAGGCCGGCAATGTGCCCGTCTGTAGAATTCCTGACTGATATTCAATTCAACCCACTTACTTTATGAGATTGACCCAAGATTTGACAAAAATACTCAAATCCGGTGTTAGCACTTTAAATTCGATGCCAACGGTGTGTGATATCGTTTAATCACTTTTTAATTAAGAATATGTCAACCCACCTTTAGTCATAAAATTGACCCGATCCTTTTCAAAAATGCTCAAATTCGATGTTAATGATGTTTAGCATCGTTCTTCGTCGTTTTGACTCGAAATCTGTCTATCTTTCCGTTGAGTTTAATATAAGATTTATTCACGATGAAACAAATACAATAAACATTATACTATTCCCCAAATGCTCTTTGATCTGTAAAATTAAACTTAGTTAAACTTTCTATTAACTCCGAAATCTGGCATTTTGGAGGGATATAGGCCACAAGGCCCCCCTAAGCACGTTTCTTGTCAATTAGATCGGCATAGTTTCTAGAAATCAGGATCGATTCCAAAGTTAACCAAGAAGATCCTTTACTTTAATAAGCACAATTATAACACTTCACAGTTTGCAACTACTGCACTAATGAAAAAACTTAGCAGTTGTCCTTTCTTGGCCTTTAGGCCAGCTTAATCAAGTCCATCCTAAAATATGTGGAGGCACATCCTTCATACTTTTATACACATGCAGACAAAGGGAATGATTTTTCGTTAGATAACTGATGCATTGAAATAAATGCAGAATTAGATTTAAAGGTCTTATTTGTTAAATCAACTTTATTCGTTTTTTGGAATAAATGCCCGCAATGCAACCGGTTCCTGTTTTTGATCTGTTTTTCCTGTTGTTGATGGGTGAATCAACTACGTGAATCTACGAATCACTGTGAATTAAATCTACGAATCAGTGAGTCGATGAATCATTGTAGCTTCTGAACGTTGCAACACAGAAAAACAGAGATTTTACTTGTAAAAAATGTTGCGACTCAGTAACTTTTCTTTCTTCTTATGCCTAATATTCGTCACAAACAAACCAATCAGATTTTAAAAAAGGTGGAGTTATTTGTCTCTCCAGAAAGTGCCCATCATTTTCAGTCTAGATTTGTTGCTTAGCATTAGTATTTGTCAAAAGTGCATCGAAAAGCAGGAGAGACTATTCTATTTCTTACAAACGCTTAAGGAGCAACCAAATTGTCATAGAAATTTTGTCATAGAATTTTGTCATAGAAATTAAGTCATAGAAATTCTATGTCAGAAATTTTTTCAGAAATTATGTCATAGAAACTTTGCGAAAATTTGTCATAGAAATAAACCCATAGGATCAAAGCAAATTTGTTAACACACACGTATTGCTTTCTTGCTTTCAATAGGCCTAAAATAATAGTAACAGAATATCAAGCATTCATTAAATTCCTGAAAAAAGGAAATAATGACGATAAATTTATTTTAATCTTAGCTATTTCAAACAGTTCATTAATTTTAAATCCTAGGACTAGCTCAGTATTTCTAAAGCAAATTACAAAACCAAGTAAAAATTTACAACATTTAAAATAATGAACTAGAATTAATGAAAAATCCTAAAATTCAAAGTATCAAAAGAGAATGAAAGATAAAGAAAATGCGGAGGGCTGCTATGTTTAAAAGAGAGCCTAAAATATCAAGGCTATGGTTAAATACGAATACCATGTTGTCGTTTTGTTTGCCCAAATGTTTTTTTTTTTTTTTTTTTTTATTTAAAGCAAGTATGGACATTGTATCTCGAGCTGAAGCGCAATAGGCCAGCCTAAGATTAGAAACAGGAAATGGAATATTTCTATTGAAAATTAATTCTGCTTGTTCATTAACAATAACAGGATAATATTGAAATTTTAAACGCTAATTGAAAGGCCTCTATCTTTAAGCTTATTAGGAAGGGAATTAAAATTCTTACTCAGACTAGCTCTAATTAGACAGTTCTATTAATTATTAAGATCATAATTTTTCGATATAAAAAAAAGTTTTGTTTATAGGCCTACAGGAGATATATTTTCATGGCGCATTTGACACCTAAAGTTTTAACCAGTATAGCTTTAATTCCTTTAATTGTTTAACAGACAAGATGTCAACTTTTCCAGATTCAAATCATTTAATCACATTTCCAGTTCATTAATCAATTCCTGTATAATTCTGTCGTTTAATCTAGACGACTACGTGACAAGATAATGCATTCAATTTTCTAAACCTCTCTCCATCATTCAGTTACAGCCCATTTCAAAGCTAATTGCAGAGCTAATCTAAAGCATAGGCTGCATGCTCGCCCGTCCCAAATAAAATAAAAACCTTTTTGAAAAAATATTGAGTTCGTATTTGAAGTTATGAGATTGCATGAAAAAGAGTACCCTTGAGGTCGCAAAATTACGACGAACCTTCAATTGAGTAATTTTGAGAAAAATGAGTCAATACAGAGAGTAACTATGAGTAAATCGTAGCCTCTCGGTTTCGAGGCTGCATAAAAAAAGAATAGTAAACACTATGTTTCGAACGCCGAAACATAAAGAAGGTGACCTTTTCTAGATGTCACAACTCGATGAAATCAGTCAAAGAGCATATTCTAATCCATCCACCTTAAAACTCTCGGTTTCGAGGCTGCATAAGAAAATAGTAAACACTAGGTTTGGAACCCCGAAACATAAAGAATGTGACCTTTTCTAGATGTCACAATTCGATAAAATTAGTCAAAGAACATATTTTAATCCATCCACCTTAAAACTCTCGGTTTCAAGGCTGCATAAGAAAATAGTAAACACTAGGTTTCGAACCCCGAAACTTAAAGAAGGTGACCTTTTCTAGATGTCACAACTCGATAAAATCAGTCAAAGAACATATTTTAATCCATCCACCTTAAAAACAAATTAATTTTTTTTTTTTTTTTACCCTGTTGTATAGAATATGAGATATGAAAAATTGAATAGGCTGACACGCGGATTGATCTACAATTTGAAAAAAAAAACTTTATTGTGCCTGAAGCTACTTTGTAATGTTTAATAAAAAGCAAATTAGAGTTTTCTAGATGAAGTGGCAGGAGGCGAATTCTGCTATGCTCAAGTTTGAGCCTTGCTACTTTCTTTCATATTCAAAGCTTTAGTTTTTTCTGAATTTTTATTTCCTTATTTCCCTCAAAACCGAGAACTTCAAAACATAAGTACAATATCGAGGACTATAGAAGATAAGTAAATGTGTGCTAAGTAAAATTGTAAGAACACTCCAACAAATCAAACAAAACAATGATTTTTGTTAAAAATAATACAATTGGCCTGGAATATTAACTGAATAGAATGCATCAAATAAAAATACGTAAAAATAATTAGAATCTCAAGCGTTTATCGAATTCTGGAAAAGGAGAAAATGTTATAGACGGAACTTTTTTCCAATTTACGGTAAATCTGTTTTAATTTTAGCTATTTCCAACAACTTATTATTTTTGAATCTTGGTATTAACAGTAGAAAGGGGGGTGCTACTCCCACGACTCACCCCTGCTGCCACCTACAAATTTTTTATATAATTTATTCAAGGATTATCGATCTGTTGTTGTTGTTCTTGTTTGGCCACGTGTAATGACATGAGGGGTGATTTACATAATCGCTAGGGGAATTATTGATTTACGAAAAGGGGAATAAAGAAACAAGTATGGCTTCATTGATCTTAGGTCTGAGGGATAAACGCTCTTTAGGTCAGAGATGAAAATTAATATCCTATTTTTAAATAAGGTTTCATTAATCTGTAGTGTCAGGAATTAGAAATGACATCACTTGTTATCTTGGAATGATGCGGGAGTCTAAAGAGATAGAAATTCTATTTTTAAATACGGCTTCACTGAGCTTTAAGTCGGAGAGATAAATTGATATTCTAACTAAACCTTAATAGTGTAGCTAGGAACATTTATGAGATGAAGAGATTTTCGCGGGAAAGGCTTTCCTAGAAATTTCAAATGTGAAAGCGCAGGGATGCCAAAACAAATGAAACTCGCAAAAATTACGTTTAGGGATTATTTGGCCAAAACCGTTTTAGACATTTTAGGGAATTATTTCGGCGAAACAGTTAGAGACATTTTAAAAGATGATTTTAAAGATGTTTTAGAAGAGGATTTGAGGATGAAACTCTGTGGTCGTTATAATACACAAGTTCTATTTGAACAGTGTTGTGAGGTCCTCTACCCCAACCCCAAAGGGCTCCGATCCCCCGACCCCAACCCCACAGGAACCCCCCGGCCCCCAAAGGTCCACCGGGCTCCCAAAGGGCCCTCCAGGCCCCCAAAGGGCCCCCGGTGCCCCAAAGGCCCTCCCGGGTCCCCAAAGGCCCCTGAGCCTCCATTTTTAATATTTTTTAATTTGTGCATTTTAGGACACAAAAGGGCACCACCCCCGAACTTTTGAATCCCCCTCACAACATTAGTGTTTTGTCATGGTTTATCGTGTCACAGTTACATTCTCTTAATTTTTGAAAGTTCATTTTGGATTTCTTTCGTTAAAATGCAAGAGTTGGAATATTTCAGTAGTGGTTTGTCATGGTTTACATTGCCACAGTTACATTTTCTTGATTTTCAAAGTTCATTGAGGATTTATTTTTTTGAAATGTAACAGTTGGATTATTTCAGTTGTATTTTGTAATGGTTTACTTTGTCGCAGTTATATTCTCTTGATTTTAAATGTTCAAGGCGGATTTCCTTAATCGAATTGCATAAGTTGGAATATTTCGTTAGTGTTTTGTTGTAGTTTACCTTGTCGCAGTTACATTCTCTTGATTTTTCAAAGTTCATTTTGAATTTCATTCGTTGAAATGCAAGAGTTGGAATATTTCAGTAGTGTTTTGTTGTAGTGTTTAATTTGTCACAGTTACATTCTCGTGATTTTTCAAAGTTCATTTTGAATTTCTTTCGTTGAAATTCAAGAGTTGGAATATATCAGTAGTGTTTTGTTGTGGTTTATCGTGTCACAGTTACATTCTCCTGATTTTTCAATGTTCATTTTGATTTTTTAATTGAAATGCATGAGTTGGATTATTTCAGTAGTGTTTTATCGTGGTTTACCATGTTGCAGTTACATTCTCTTAATTTTTCAAAGTTCATTTTGAATTTCTTTCATTGAAATGCAAGAGTTGGATTATTTCAGTAGTGTTTTGTCGTGGTTTACCATTTCACAGTTACATTCCCTTGATTTTTCAAAGTTCATTATGGAGTTCTTTCATTGAAATACAAGAGTTGGAATATTTCAGTAGTGTTTTGTTGTAGTTTACCTTGTCGCAGTTACATTTTCTTGATTTTTCAAAGTTCATTTTGAAATTCTTTCATTGAAATGCAAGAGTTGAAGTATTTCACTTGTTTTATATAGTTGTTTACCCTTTCCCACTTTCATTCTCATGATTTTTCAAAGTTCATTTTTTATTTATTTAATTGAAATACAAGAGTTGGAACATTTCATTAGTGTTGTTTCGTGGTATACCATGTCGCAGTTACATTCTCTTAATTTTTCAAAGTTCATTTTGAATTTCATTCGTTGAAATGCAAGAGTTGGAATATTTCAGTAGTGTTTTGTTATGGTTTATCGTGTCACAGTTATATTCTCTTGATTTTTCAAAGTTCATTTTGATTTTTTTTCATTGAAATGAAAGAGTTGGATTATTTCAGTAGTGTTTTGTCATGATTTACCTTGTCACAGTTACATTCTCTTGATTTTTCAAAGTTCATTTTGAATTTCTATCGTTGAAATGCATGAGTTGGAATAATTCAGTAGTGTATTGTCGTGGTTTACCATGTCGCAGTTACATTCTCGCAAGAGTTGGATTATTTGTGTTTTATCGTGGTTTACCTTGTCACAGCTACATTCTCTTGATTTTTCAAAGTTTATTTTGGATTTCTTTCGTTGAAATGCAAGAGTTGGAATAATTCAGTTGTGTTTTGTCGTAATTACCCTGTAACACTTTCATTCTCGTGATTTTTCAAAGTTCATTTTGAATTTCTTTCATTGAAATGCAAGAGTTGGATTATTTCAGTAGTGTATTGTCGTGGTTTACCATGTCGCAGTTACATTCTCTTAATTTTTCAAAGTTCATTTTGAATTTATTTCATTGAAATGCAAGAGTTGGATTATTTCAGTAGTATTTTGTCGTGGTTTACCATTTCACAGTTACATTCTCTTGATTTTTCAAAGTTCATTTTGGATTTCTATCATTCAAATGCAAGAGTTGGAATATTTCAGTAGTATTTTGTCATGATTTACCTTGTCACAGTTACATTCTCTTAATTTTTCAATGTTCATTTTGAATTTCTATCGTTGAAATTCAAGAGTTGGAATATTTCAGTAGTGTTTTGTTATGGTTTACCTTGTCACACTTACATTTTCTTGATTTTTCAAAGTTCATTTTGAATTTCTTTCATTGAAATGCAAAAGTTGGATTATTTCAGTAGTGTTTTGTCATGGTTTACCTTGTCACAGTTACATTCTCTTGATTTTCAAAGTTCATTGTGGATTTCTTTCATTTAAATGCAAGAGTTGGATTATTTCAGTAGTGTTTTGTCATGGTTTACCTTGTCGCAGTTACATTCTCATGATTTTCAACGTTCATTTCGGATTCATTTAATCGAAATGAAAGAGTTGGAATATTTAAGTAGTGTTTGGTTGTAGTTTACCCTGTCGCAGTTACATTTTCTTGATTTTTCAAAGTCCTTTTTGAATTTCATTCGTATAACCGCAAGAGTTGGAATATTTCAGTAGTGTTTTGTTATGGTTTACCTTGTCACAATTACATTCTCTTGATTTTTCAAAGTTCATTTTGAATTTCTTTCATTGAAATGCATGAGTTGGAACATTTCAGTAGTGTTTTGTCGTGGTTTACCTTGTCACAGTTACATTCTTGTGATTTTTCAAAGTTCATTTTGAATTTCTTTCGTTGAAATGCAAGAGTTGGAATATTTTAGTTGTCTTTTGTTGTGGTTTACCTTGTCACAGTTACATTCTCTTGATTTTTCAAAGTTCATTTTGATTTTTTTCATTGAAATGCAAGAGTTGGATTATTTCAGTAGTGTTTTATCGTGGTTTACCTTGTCACAGCTACATTCTCTTGATTTTTCAAAGTTCATTTTGGATTTCTTTCGTTGAAATGCAAAAGTTGGAATAATTCAATAGTGTTTGGTCGTAGTTTACTCTGTCACACTTTCATTTTCTTGATTTTTCAAAGTTCATTTTAATTTCTTTCATTGAAATGCAAGAGTTGGATTATTTCAGTAGTGTATTGTCGTGGTTTACCTTGTCGCAGTTATATTCTCCTATTTTTTCAAAGTTCATTCTGAATTTAAGTCATGGAATTGAGAGAGTACGAATGTTTCAGTTGTATTTTGTCGTTATTTACAATTTCAGAGGTAAATTTTCTAGACTTTTCCAGTTTTATTTTCGATTTCCTTCGATGAAATGAATGAGTTTTATCATTTAAATTGCTTTCTGTCGTTGTTTAACTTGTCAAAGTTACATTCTCTTAATTTTCAACGTTCATTGTGGTTTTCTTTAATTGAAATGCAAGAGTTGGAAAATTTCAGTAGTTTTTTGTTTTGGTTTAACTTGTCGAAGTTACATTCTATTGATTTTTCAAAGTTCATTTTGGATTTCATTCTTTGAAATGCAAGAGTTGGAATATTTCAGTAGTGTTTTTTCATCGTTTACATTGTCGCAGTTACATTATATTGATTTTTCAAAGTTCATTTTGAATTTATTTAGTTGAAATGCAAGAGTTGGAACATTTCAGTAGTCTTTTGTCGTGGTTTACCTTGTCACAGTTACATTCTCTTGATTTTTCAAAGTTCATTTTGAATTTATTTCATTGAAATGCATGAGTTGGAACATTTCAGTAGTGCTTTGTCGTGGTTTACCTTGTCATAGTTACATTCTCGTGATTTTTCAAAGTTCATTTTGAATTTCTTTCGTTGAAATGCAAGAGTTGGAATATTTCAGTAGTGTTTTGTTGTGGTTTATCGTGTCACAGTTACATTCTCTTGATTTGCCAAAGTTCATTTTGATGGATTACCTTGTCACAGTTACATTCTCGTGATTTTTCAAAGTTCATTTTGAATTTCGTTCGTTGAAATGCAAGACTTGGAATATTTCAGTAGTGTTTTGTTGTAGTTTACCTTATCGCAGTTACATTCTATTGATTTTCAAAGTTCATTGTGAATTTCTTTCATTGAAATGCAAGAGTTGGAATATTTCATTAGTGTTTTGTCGTGGTTTACCTTGTCACAGTTACATTCTCGTGATTTTTCAAAGTTCATTTTGAATTTCTTTCGTTGAAATGCAAGAGTTGGAATATTTCAGTACTGTTTTGTTGCGGTTTATCGTGTCACAGTTACATTGTCTTGATTTTCCAAAGTTCATTTTGATGGAGTACCTTGTCACAGTTACATTCTCGTGATTTTTCAAAGTTCATTTTGAATTATTTTCGTTGAAATGCAAGAGTTGGAATATTTCAGTATGGTTGTTGTAGTTTACATTGTTGCAGTTACATTCTCTTGATTTTCAAAGTTCATTGTGGATTTCTTTCATTGATATGCAGGAGATAGATTATTTCAGTAGTGTTTTGTCTTTGTTTACCATGTCGCAGATACATTCTCTTGATGTTCAAAGTTCATTGTGGATTTATTTCATTGAAATGCAAGAGTTGGAATATTTCAGTAGTGTTTTGTTGTAGTTTACCTTGTCGCAGTTACATTTTCTATATTTTTAAAAGTTCATTTTTTATTTCTTTCTTTGAAATGCAAGAGTTGGAATATTTCAGTAGTGTTTTGTTGTAGTTTACCTTGTGACAGGTACAGTCTCTCAATTTTCAAGGGTCATTTTGAATTACTATCTTTGAAATGCAAGAGTTGGAATAATTCAGTTGTATTTTGTTCTGATTTACCGTGTCGAGGTTACATTTTCGTAATTTTTCCAAGTTCATTCCAAATTTATTTTGTTGAAATTCATGAGTTGGAACATTTCAGTAGTGTTTTGTCGTGGTTTACCTTGTCACAGTTACATTCTCATGATTTTTCAAAGTTCATTTTGAATTTCTTTCGTTGAAATGCAAGAGTTGGAATATATCAGTAGTGTTTTGTTGTGGATTATTGTGTCACAATTACATTCTCTTGATTTTCAAAAGTTCATTTTGAATTTTTGTCATTGAAAAACAAGAGTTGGATTATTTCAGTAGTGTTTTATCGTGGTTTACCTTGTCGCACCTAAATTCTCTTGATTTTTCAAAGTTCATTTGAATTTCTTTCATTGAAATGCAAGAGTTGGATTATTTCAGTAGTGTTTTGTCGTGGTTTACCTTGTCACAGTTACATTCTATTGATTTTTCAAAGTTCAGTGTCGATTTCTTTAGTTGAAATGCAAGGGTCGGAATATTTCAGTAGTGTTTTGACATGATTTACCCTGTCACAGTTACATTCTCTTAATTTTTCAAAGTTCATTTTGAATTTCTAATGTTGAAATGCAAAAGCTGGAATATTTCAGTAGTGTTTTGATGTGGTTTACCTTGTCACAGTTACATTTTCTTGATTTTTCGAAGTTCATTTTGAATTTCTTTCATTGAAATGCAAGAGTTGGAAAATTTCAGTAGTGTTTTGATATGGTTTACCTTGTCACAGTTACATTCTCTTTATTTTTCAAAGTTCATTTTGAATTCCTTTCATTGAAATGCAAGAGTTGGAATATTTCAGTAGTGTTTTGTTGTGGTTTACCTTGTCACAGTTACATTCTCTTAATTTGTCAAAGTTCATTTTGAATTTCTATCATTGAAATGCAAGAGTTGGATAATTTCAGTAGTGTTTTGTCGTGGTTTACATTGTCACAGTTAAATTCTCTTAATTTTTCAAAGTTCATTTTGTATTTCTTTCGATGAAATGCAAGAGTTGGAATATTTCATTAGTGTTTTTTCGTGGTTTACCTTGTCAGAGTTACATTTTCTTGATTTTTAAAAGTTCATTTTAAATTTCTTTCCATGAAATGAGAGAGTTGGAATATTTCAATAGTGTTTTTTCATGGTTTACCTTGTCAAACTTACATTCTCTTAATTTTTCAAAGCTCATTTTGGTTTTATTTTCGGTGAAATGCAAGAGTTGGAATATTTCAGTAGTGTTTTGATGTGGTTTACCTTGTCACAGTTACAGTCTCTTGATTTTTCAAAGTTCATTTTGGTTTTATTTCGGTGAAATGCAAGAGTTGGAATGTTTCAGTAGTGTTTTGTTGTGGTTTACCATGTCACACTTACATTCTCTTAATTTTTCAAAGTTCATTTTGGATTTCTTTCGATGAAATGCAAGAGTTGGAATATTTCAGAAGTGGTTTTTCGTGGTTTACATTGTCACTGAGACAGTCTAACAATTTTTCAAAGCTCATTATGAATTTATTTCGTTGAAATGTACGAGTTTGATCATTTCAATTTCTTCTCGATATGGTATAAATTGTCAGAGCTATATTTCCTTGATTTTTCAAATTTTATTTGGATTTATTTCATTGAAATGCAAGAGTTGGATTAATTCAGTAGCGTTTTTTCGTGGTTTACCTTGTGAAACTTTCATTTTTGTTAGGTTAGGTTAGGCTAGGTCAAGTTAGGTTAGGTTAGGTTAGGTTAGGTTAGGTTAGGTTAGCCTACGTACACAGGCATAGGTAGGCTAACCTAACCTAACTTAAACTAACCTAACCTGATCTAGCCTAACCTAACCTAGCCTAACAAAAATGAAAGTGTGAGAGGGTAACCCACAACAAAACACTACTGAAATATTCCATCTCTTGCATTTCAACCAAATAAATCCAAAATGAACTTTGAAAAATCAAGAGAATGTAACTTTGACAAGGTAAACCGCGGTAAGACACAACTGAAATATTCCAACTCTTGCATTTCACGAAAGAAAACCAAAATGAACTTTTAAAAATCAAGAGAATTGAACTGTGACAAGGTAAACCACGACAAAACACTACTGAAATATTCCAACTCTTGTATTTCAACGAAAGAAATTCAAAATGAACTTTGAAAAATCTATAAAATGTAACTGCGACAAGGTAAACTACAACAAAACACTACTGAAATATTCCAACTCTTGCATTTCAACGAAAAGAAATTCAAAATGAATTTGAAAAATTACGAGAATGTAACTGTGACAAGGTAAACCATGACAAAACACTACTGAAATATTCCAACTCTTGCATTTCAATGAAAGAAATCCAAAATAACTTTGAAAAATTAAGAAAATGTAACTGCGACAAGTTAAACTACAACAAAACACTACTCAAATATTCCAACTCTTGCATTTCAATGAAAGAAAATCAAAATGAACTTTGAAAAATCAAGAGAATGTAACTGTGACAAGGTAAGCCATGACAAAACACTACTGAAATATTCCAACTCTTTCATTTAAATAAAATAAATTCAAAATGAACATTAAAAAATCAAGAGAATGTAACTGTGACAAGGTAAACCATGACAAAACACTACTGAAATGTTCCAACTCTTGCATTTCAATGAAATAAATTCAAAATGAACTTTGAAAAATTAAGAGAATTTAAGTGTGACAATTTAAGTCATAACAAAATACAATTGAAATGATCCAACTCTTTCATATAAACGAAAGAAATCCAGAATGATATTTAATAAATCCAGAGAATATAAGTGTGGCTTTGGAATACATAGAAAATCACTGGCGAAATATTCCAACTGTTGCATTTAAACAAAAGAAAACCAAAATGAATTTTGAAAAATCAAGAGAATGTAACTCTGACAAGGTAAACCACATCAAAACAGTACTGAAATATTCCAACTCTTGCATTTCACCAAAATAAAACCAAAATAAACTTTGAAAAATTAAGAGAATGTAAGTCTGACAAGGTAAACCATGACAAAACACTATTGAAATATTCCAACTCTCTCATTTCATGGAAAGAAATTTAAAATGAACTTTGAAAAATCAAGAAAATGTAACTCTGACAAGGTAAACCACAACAAAACACTATTGAAATATTCCAACTCTTTCATTTCATCGAAAGAAATTCCAAATTAACTTCGAAAATTAAGAGAATTTAACTGTGACAAGTTAAACCACTACAAAACACTACTGAAATATTCAAACTCATTCATTTCAACGAAAGAAAATAAAAATGAACTTTAAAAAATCAAGAAAATGTAACAGTGACAAGGTAAAGCATAACAAAACACTACTGAAATTTTCCAACTCTTGCATTTAAACGAAAGAAATTCAAAATGAACTTTGAAAAATTAAGAGAATGTAACTGTTACAGGGTAAATCATGTCAAAACACTACTTAAATATTCCGACCATTGCATTTCAAAGAAAGAAATCGACACTGAACTTTGAAAAATCAAGAGAATGTAACTGTGACAAGGTAAACTACGACAAAACACTACTGAAATAATCCAACTCTTGCATTTCAATGAAAGAAATTCGAATGAACTTTGAAAAATCAAGAGAATGTAGCTGTGATTAGGTAAACCCCGATAAAACACTACTGAAATAATCAAACTCTTGTTTTTCAATGAAAGAAATTCAAAATGATCTTTGGAAAATCAAGAGATTGTAATTGTGACAAGATAAACCACAACAAAACACTACTGAAATATTCCAACTCTTGCATTTCAACGAAAGAAATTCAAAATGAACTTTGAAAAATCAAAAGAATGTAACTGTGACAAGGTAAACCACGACAAAACACTACTGAAATGTTCCAACTCTTGCATTTCAATGAAAGAAATTCAAAATGAACTTTGAAAAATCAAGAGAATGTAACTGTGACAAGGTAAACTACAACAAAACACTACTGAAATATTCCAACTCTTGCGTTTCAACGAATGAAATTCAAAATGAACTTTGAAAAATCGAGAAAATGTAACTGCAACAAGGTAAACTAAAGCAAAAAACTATTTAAATATTCCAAATCTTTAATTACAATTAAAAAACACCAAAACTAAATTTTAACATCAGTATACTTTATTTGCAACAAGGTAAACCACGACAAAACACTACTGAAATAATCCAACTCCCGCATTTCAATGAAAGAAATTCACAATGAACTTTGAAAATCAACCACGATAAAACACTACTGAAATAATCCAACTCTTGCATTTCAACGAATGAAATTCAAAATGAACTTTGAAAAATCTAGAGAATGTAACTGTGACAAGGTAAACTACAACAAAACACTACTGAAATATTCCAACTCTTGCATTTCAATGAAAGAAATCCACAATGAACTTTCAAAATCAAGAAAATGTAACTGTGACACGATAAAACACGACAAAACACTACTAAAATATTCCAACTCTTGCATTTCAACGAAGGATATAGAAAACGAACTTGGAAAAATCAAGAGAATGTAACTGTGAAATGGTAAACCAGGACAAAACACTACTGAAATAATCCAACTCTTGCATTTCAATGAAATAAAATCAAAATGAACTTTGAAAAATTAAGAGAATGTAACTGCGACATGGTAAACCACGTCAATACACTACTGAAATAATCCAACTCTTGCATTTCAATGAAAGAAATTAAAATGAACTTTGAAAAATCAATAAAATGAAAGTGTGACAGAGTAAACTACTACAAAACACTACTTAATGATTCCAACTCTGGCATTTCAACGAAAAAAATACAAAATGAACTTTGAAAAATAAAGAGAATGTAACTATGACAAAGAGAATCAAAATAAAACACTATCGAAATAATCCAACCCTTGCATTTCAATGAAAAAAATCAAAATGAACTTTGAAAAATCAATAGAATGTAATTTTGACACGATAAACCACAACAAAACACTACTGAAATATTCCAACTCTTGCATTTCAACAAAGGAAATTCAAAATGAACTTTGAAAAATCACGAGAATGTAACTGTGACAAGGTAAACCACGACAAAACACTACTGAAATGTTCCAACTCATGCATTTCAATGAAAGAAATTCAAAATGAACTTGGAAAAATCAAGAAAATGTAACTGCGACAGGGTAAACTACAACAAAACATTACTGAAATATTCCAAATTTTGCATTTCAACGAAAGAAATCCGCAATGAAAATTGAAAGTCATGAGAATGTAACTGCGACAAGGTAACCATGACAAAACACTACTGAAATGATCCAACTCTCGCATTTTAATGAAAAAAATCCAAAATGAACTTTGAAAAATCAAGAAAATGTAACTGTGACAAGCTAAACCACGACAAAACACTACTGAAATATTCCAACTCTTGCATTTCAACGAAAGAAATTCAAAATGAACATTGAAAAATTAAGAAAATGTAACTGTGACAAGGTAAACCATGACAAAACACTACTGAAATATTCCAACTCTTGCATTTCAACGAAAGAAATCCAAAATGAACTTTGAAAAATCAAGAGAATGTAACTGTGAAATGGTAAACCATGACAAAACACTACGGAAACAATCGAACTCTCACTTTTCCATGAAAGAAATTCAAAATGAACTTTGAAAATTTGGAAGAATGTAACTGCGATATTGTAAACCACGACTATACACTACTGAAATAATCTAACTCTTGCATTTCAACGAAAGAAATTGAAAATGAACTTTTAAAAATCACGAGAATGAAAGTATGACAGGGTAAACCACGACAAAACACTACTGAATTATTCCAACTCTTGCATTTCAACGAAAGAAATCCAAAATGAACTTTGAAAAATCAAGAGAATGTAGCTGTGACAAGGTAAACCACGATAAAACACTACTGAAATAATACAACTCTTGCGAGAATGTAACTGTGACATGGTAAACCACGACAATACACTACTGAATTATTCCAACTCTTGCATTTCAACGATAGAAATTCAAAATGAACTTTGAAAAATCAATAGAATGTAACTGCGACAAGGTAAACCTTGACAAAATATTACTGAAATGATCCCAATCTTGCATTTCAATAAAGACATCCAAAATAAACTTTGAAAATCCAGAGAATGTAACTGTGACAAGGTAAACCACGAAAAAACACTACAGAAATATTCCAACTTTTGCATTTCAACGAAAGAAATCCAAAAGTAATCTTTGAAAAATCAAGAGAATGAAACTGTGACAGGGTAAACCACGACAAAACAAAACTGCATTATTCCAACTCTTGCATTTCAACGAAAGAAATCCAAAATGAACTTTGAAAAATCAAGAAAATGTAACTGCGACAAGGTAAACTACAACAAAACACTACTGAAATATTCCAACTCTTGTATTTCAATGAAAGAAATCGAAAATGAACTTTTAAAAAATCAAGAGAATGTAACTGTGAAATGGTAAACCACGACAAAACACTACTGAAATAATTCAACTCTTTCATTTCAATGAAAGAAATTCAAAATTAACTTTGAAAAATAAAGAGAATGTAACTGTAACAAGGTAAACCATAATAAAACACTACTGAAATATTACAACTCATGCATTTCAATGAAAAAATCAAAATGAACTTTGAAAAATCAGGAGAATGTAACTGTGACACGATAAACCCCAACAAAACACTACTGAAATATCCCAACTCTTGCATTTCAACGAAAGAAATTCAAAATGAACTTTGAAAAATCAAGAGAATGTAACTGTGACAAGGTAAACCACTACAAAACACTACTGAAATGTTCCAACTCTTGCATTTCAATGAAAGAGATCCAAAATGAACTTTAAAAATCGCGAAAATATAGCTGTGCCAAGGAAAACCACGACAAAACAATAGTAATACATTAAAACTCATTCATATCAATGAAAGAAATCCACTAAGAAAATTGAAAATTCAAGAAATTGCAACAATGACAAGGTCAAAAACAACAAAACAATACATAAATAAACTAACTTTTGCATTTCGTAGAAAGAAAAACGATATGAACTTTGAAAATCAAGAGAATGTACCTGTGACAAGGTAAACCACGACAAAACACTACTGAAATAATCCAACTCTTGCATTTCAACGAAAAAAATCCAAAATGAACTTTCAAAAATTAAGAGAATGTAACTGTGACACGATAAACCATGACAAAACACTAATATTGTGAGGGGGAGTCAAAAGCTGGGGGTGGTGCCCTTTTGTTTCCTAAAATGCACAAATTAAAAAATATTAAAAATGGAGGCTCAGGGGCCTTTGGGGACCCGGGAGGGCCTTTGTGGCGCCGGGGGCCGTTTGGGGGCCCGGAGGGCCCTTTGGGAGCCCGGTGGACCTTTGGGGGCCGGGGGATTCCTTCGGGGTTGGGGTAGGGGGATCGGAGCCCTTTGGGGTTGGGGTAGAGGACCTCACAACACTGTTCAAATAGAACTTGTGTATTATAACGACCACAGAATTTCATCCTCAAATCCTCTTCTAAAACATCTTCTAAAATCATCTTTTAAAATGTCTCTAACTGTTTCGCCGAAAGAATTCCCTAAAATGTCTAAAACGGTTTCGGCCAAATAATCCCTAAACGTAATTTCTGCGAGTTCCATTTGTTTTGGTATCCCTGCGCTATCACATTTGAAATTTCTAGGAAAGCATTTCCCGCGTTAATCTCTTAATCTCATAAATGTTCCTAGCTACACTATTAAGGTTTCGTTAGAATATCAATTTATCTCTCCGACTTAAAGCTCAGTGAAGCCGTATTTAAAAATAGAATTTCTATCTCTTTAGACTCCTGCATAATTCCAAGATAACAAGTGATGTCATTTCTAATTCCTGACACTAAAGATCAATGAAGCCTTATTTAAAAATAGAATATTAATTTTCCTCTCTGACCTAAAGAGCGTTTATCCCTCAGACCTAAGATCAATGAAGCCATACTTGTTTCTTTATTCCCCTTTTCGTAAATCAATAATTCCCCTAGCGATTATGTAAATCTCCCCTCATGTCATTACACGTGCCCAAACAACAACAACAGATCGATAATCCTTGGATAAATTATGTAAAAAAGTTGTAGGTGGCAGCAGGGGTGAGTCGTGGGAGTAGCACCCCCCCTTTCTACTATTAAAAAAATGTTACTCAGACCAATTCGAAAATTAAGAGCAAATTTACATTATTTAAGATATGAACTCATATTGATGAAAAACCCAAACTTTAAAATCTGAAAAAAAAAGAAAAATAAAGAACATGCGGAGGAATACTGTGTTAAAAAGAAAGCATAAAATATAAAGAATAGGGATAAACACAAATATCACGTCTCACATTATTTACCAAATGTCTTTCTAATTTATTTATATATTTTAATAATGTAAAGAGTATGGGCTTAGTATCTAGAGCTGAAGCGCAATAGAGCAGCTTAAGATGGATAAGAGCATTAGAAACTGGTAATGGAATATTTCTTTTGCAAATTAATTCTTCTTGTTCAATAAGATTACGGAGAAAATATTGAAATTTTTCAACACTAACTGAAAGGCATACGCTTCAAGCTGACTAGGAAAGGGAATCAAAATTCTTATTTAGACTAACTCTAAAATGACTGTATAAAGTAACATAATCTGTACATGCAGTAAAAAGCATTTTCTGCCCATTTGAGGTAAGGGTTTTGTCACTCCGTTACTAACGAAAATTGGATTAGAAACAGAAACATAAGCAGGCAAAAAAAATTATCCTAAGCCCCGAGTACGAAGAACTAAGAACTTTAACCTAAGATAAAGGGTGTCCCACCACTAGAACTCAAATTATAACAATGTATTTTTCTACAAAAGTCAACGCAAGGTAAAATTTAATGGCATTGCTGTTTTTTAGTCATAACATTTCATATTTTTTTTTCTACTTCCCATCAAATCATACAAATTGTCTTACGCAAATTAGTTGTCATGGATCCTTGTTGCATTCTTGAAAAAATATACATAGACTATAATTAATGACTTCAATCTAGAATCAGAGCCGTTTCTGGGTTGGTGGTGCCCGGGATAAAATTAGTTACAGCGCCCACCTCCCGACTCAAATAAAAGAAAAAAAAAAGAATCAAAGTGAAAAATAGGATAAAAGTGGGCAATTCCCCTACCACAGTGCCCTCCCAAGCCAATGCACCCAGGGCAAATTCTCCGGTTGCCCCCTTCCCCTTGCAAACGGCTCTGATTCTAGACTACAGCAAACGTGACAATATAATTTTTTCTTTATGTATCCCCCCCTCTAGTTGTATGTGGAGATAGATACCAGTCTTTACTAGGTAGGTCCTAAAATATAAAATAAGTGGAATATAAGTTCAGAACATTTACTTATTTTATTTATATTCCCTACAGGCACGTACAAAGAGATGTTAGAGGGGTATTAGGGGTCGTCGTGCGTTTGACGTTATTTCTTATAACTTAGTAAAAGTGGAGCAGTGAAGCTTTTTAATCACACTGAAAAAAAATTCCTATATTAATGAAAGAAGTAATTCATCCAAAGTCCATACTGAATTTCAGGAGGGCATTTTGAGGTTCTTAAATAGAATGTGTCTATTGGACCTTTTCTCTTGTTTTGACAGAGCGTTGTTAGTGCTAAATTAAAAAGTGTTTCTTACAAAGTATATTTCGTTCTCAGGGAAAGTAATGGCTTTTTGATTTTTTATTGTTTTGAAATTTTTTTTTAGTTAATTTCTGAACGTTTTTGAATTAATGCAGCTTCGATTTTGGCTCACCGTACATGAATAATCAAACGAAGTTTGCATATTAATTTTCCTTTTTTTGGCTAATTGGCTTTCTTGAAATTTTGTTCTGACGTAAATTACGAATTAACTTACGTAACGAATTTCTATATTCGTATGTTTTTATTACGTATATTAGGGAGTTCGCTCCCTAGTCAATACCTCACTCTTTACGCTAAAGTTCGAATTTTGTTTGAATCACAAAACCCTGAATAACAAAGGCCGGTTAATTAGAATATATAGTTTTTTTGAAAGTACTAAAAAAACTTTAGCGTAAAGAGCGAGGTATTGACTAGGGGGCGAATCCCCTCATATACGTAATATTTCTGTTCGTTTTAAGTTTTAATGTTGCTCCTTACTTTCAGTTGAAAAAAACTTGTTTTTTATTTAGTTTCTGATCGTTTTTTAAATAATGCTAGAAAATCTGGTGCCCCCTTCATAGAACTGTCCCTTCCCATAAGGTAATATTCTTCATGGAAAGATCCTCCTTCGTAACCCCTACTCCGACCCCAACCCCCCACCAGAAAAAAATTCCTCTCGAAAACGCCCGTATGCTTGAAATGAACCGACACGATATACGAGCATTGTGCATAGCTTTTACCGCAATCCTTTCCCCGGGAAATGTGGGGGATTCAGTCACTCCCAAGAACATATCTATTAGATTTTTGGCTATGTTGAGCAAAGTGGTTGTTGCAAAATTTCGTCCAGGTAACGTTAGGAAAAAAATGAGCATGAGAGGGGGTCAAGTTGCCCTCCAATTTTTTGGTCACTTAAAAAGGACACTAGAACTTTTAATTTCCGTTCGAGTAATCACTCTCACGATATTCTAGGACTACTGGATAGATACGATCACCCCTGGGAAAAAAAAAAATAAAAAACAAATAAAAACACATCCGTGATCTTTCTTCTGGCAAAAAAAAAATACACAATTCGACATTTCTGGAGACATGAGATTGAAACTTCCATAGCAGGGTTCCGTGAGACGCTGAATACGATGATGGGATTTTAATTCGAGTTCTGTGACGTTTAGGGGCTGTTTCCCCCTTTTTTTCGAAAATAATGCAAATTTTCTCAGGCGTGTAACTTTTGATGGGTAAGCTTGATGAAACTTATATATTTGAAATCAACATAAAAATATGATTCTTCTGATGTATCTATTGGTATCACAATTCCGTTTTTTAGAGTTTCGGTTGCTATTGAGCCGGGTCGCTCCTAACTTACCACGAACTGTTTGAAAGAGTATATTATCCTATCTTATGAGTTAGGATAAGTAATATAACGGTCTCTACTAAATCGTTAAACCTCACAAGTAAGGAAGACATGGACGCAGGAACTGAAAAACACTTTCCTGGGCCCAAGTATTTCTAGATTTAAGTCCATTCCCAAAAGTTTCATACGCTTAACCACAACAACTTCAAGTACTTAAGAGCCACTATTCTACACTTTTTCCCTTTTATTATTATTTTTTATATTTATTTGAAAAGGCAAGCTTCAAAGTCATAGAACATACGTTTTGGGTTGCGAAGAACGAGTTACTTTAATCCCAATGTTCCCCGAACATAAGTGAATTATTGGTAATGTTCTGTGAATGTGTATCCTTGTAGTTTTTCTGTTTAGCCGAATGTTCACTAACCTGCAAACCCTGACAGAATAATTATAGTTATTTTTACAGATTCATTCAGATATAATTATTGCATTCTGGCAACTATATTATCTATTTCTAAGCGTTATTTAACATTAAATCGGATCGATTAAAAGCAAAAACTACTTTAGAAGCCTATCCCCTATTGAGTTCATGTCTTTTGAAGAAAGGAGGTGATTAGTTTCAACTGCGTTTGCATTATTGAATCCTAGAAATGCAAATAAAGTAAGTTCCCTTGTAGGAAAAAAGACATTCAGACTCAATTGAAAAGATGTAAAGATTCTGGGAACGAGATTGTTATTTATTTATTCCAATGACAAAAATGACGTAGTCTGACGTATGTAATACGTCATATGTAATCCGTGACGTGTACAGTCTTTTATCGGGATTTGGACAAAAATGACGTAGTCTGACGTATAATATTCATATGTAATCCGTGACGTGTACAGTCTTTTATCGGGATTTCCTGTTTTGTATTAATTCAGATCCATTATGCTACAAAACATAGCAAGAGAACGGGTCAGCTGTTCATGGGCAATCTGTTACACCGACAGTCTTTAATCGCAAGTTTTGTTACTTGTAAAAAAACAAGTAGATATAAAAACTGGCTTTCAAGTGAGCCCTTAAACATCTTTGACGTTTCAGTGTCCCACTAGCAGGAACGAAAAAAGTGGAAAAAAGACACATCGCTGCTTCCCACCCGAAAAAGTGATTTTGTTGCTTAAGACGGGGAACTGTAAATGTCCTATTTGGGTTTATCAGCTTTGTGATCAGCTTTGAAAAGTTTTCAGCTTTGGTGATTCCATGGGCGTAATTTTCATTTTGACATAGCACCATTTTCGATAGCTTTCGGGCGATCTATCGAAATTTCCTTAAATATGTTTTCGCAATAAAGTTTTACCGTTGAAATCAATCTAAATAATATTTACCATTCCTAAATTAGCTCCAAATGAAAATTTTTCCACACTTGACAGTTTTTCTTTAACACATTTTTAAATTTTCGGTTATCATGGGCTAGAGTTTGATCTTTACTAGGTTGCATATGACACTGCAACCACGATCCCTTGTCTGAGATTACAATGGGATAGATTTCGTTCTGTACTAGGATGCGTCTGACATAGTAACCCTGATAACCGAAAAAGGTGTTATGTTGCACACCAAAAACTGTTCAGGAGAACAACAAGACGAAATGACGTAGGCCTGACGCACAATATCAATGTGTAATGCTCGAGCTGAACAGTCGTTTATCGGGAATTTCGGTAATTCAGAATACGTTATGATACAAGATATAAATTGTACGGGAGAGTAACAAGCTGAACTTTTTGGAGTTTCCAGCCGTTCATAACAACTAGCCATTGTACAAAGTAAGTTTTTACTCTGATGAGACACGGCAAATAGATTTTGATTTTGAAAACTCTATTTGCCATGCAATTTTGGTACTGAGAAAACATGACGTGCTACTTTTCCAGAAAATCAAAGCTCTAAAAACCAATAAAGGTACTGGAGACAAAACGATCCTGAATGCATAACATAGGCCGAAATAAAAAGTAAACTGAACACACGCAGATTTTCAATGCTTTCATTTGGGTTGAAACAAATTACTTTCTGCAAATTTTGCGCCACCCCACATAATAAAAAATACGCATGAACAAAGCTATAAAAGCAGTACTTTTGCTTCCAACTGCTATTGCAACAACAGATAAAAATTAAATAGTCAAAATGCTTTTAATCCCCAAAACAGCTTATATTCCGCCTACTGATGCCAACAGCAAGAAATAAAATTATAAAGAACAGGTAAAAGTTCAACTAGGGATGATAAGTCCTTTTATTCGATAGAGCAAAACAGATACAAAAAGTTCTGGATATTTCTACCAGATACATATCTGCCAGTAACGATCACTCATGTATGTGGTCGAAATATGCAGAACTTTTTTATCTGTTTTTCACTGTCTCACATATCCCTATTTGGACTTTTACTTCTTCGTTATAGAAAGGTAGTGTTGTCTTCGAAATAAATGCATACGTAATAAATTATAAAAGCAGAAACACCCATACAAGAGATCTCACAAGTAGATTCTTTACGGCCAGCCCTTGCTACTGGTACAGAGAGAAAAACAATCTAAAAATTTGTCTAGATAATAATAGATAGCGTTCACTTTTTTTTTTTTGAAACGAGCTTTAGTTCAGCTTCTCACTTGAGCTAACAGCTTGTTGAGCTACCATCTCACCAAGTTTTTGAATTGCCACAGTCAGATTGAGACCTCTTGCGCTTTGGATTTTTGAATATAATTTATAAAATAAATCACTATTTGTAATTGAATGGAAAATACTACTAAAATTAACTCCGAGACTATATAAATTTCTTATGACACAAATATGGACCATAGCCGTATGCTTAACAGTGGGAGGTCTTACGAAGAACGGTCAATTATTTTGACAATTGAGATCTTCCATTTTGCTATTAACAGTTTAGACAAAGAGTATACTAGTAAAGACCTTGTGACTCATTTTTTTGATCTTTTTAATTTCTCAAAATATCACACAGAATTCAGTCAGATTTTTAAAATTTGTTGGCTTCCCTTTCTTGCTTAAACTTAAGAAATAATGTGATTGAGGAGGCAAAATTTGTCACAGACACAAACCAATAAAATCAAAGAATATTGTTTACCACTAAATTGTAGGAAAGTTTTATCCATTTTTGGTCTTGATTAGCTAAATCCCACATCTTGACATTCCAATAACTGACAGTCCACACTGCAGGTAAGGACAAAGTGTCTCTACAAGGTCGTATCTAGGAGAGGAGAGTTGTGCCCCCCAAACAAATTTTTTCAACTCGTAAAACGCAAGAAAAATGCATGAATTTTTTTTTATGTTTCCCTTCTCCCCCCCCCCCTCCCAAAAAAAATCCTACTAACGCACTCAAATCTACCATCTCTGCCGTGAAGCAAACACGTTATTCGTAAATCAAGGTTTTTTCATCTTCTTCAATGTATTTATTATAATAACAAGAAGAAGGAACAAAAGGAAGTATGTTCATCATCTTAATCATTGCTCAGAGTGGGCGGAGTTGAGAAAAATCTCTCTAATTTTGTCTTACTTTTAGCGGTAAGTCTAACTATGAAGCACAGCATGTTTATTTTATCAAACGTTTTGCCTGTTTTTTTTTTCGTAATTCTAGTTGGTGTGGAGAGAACTTATCATTGATTAACTCAGATTAGACCAAAACGTAAACATTTTTGAGATTCAACTAAAGTATAGAACTTAGAACTATGGAACTTCCAAAATCAAAGAAAAACAAATGTTGAGATTTCTTAATTATATTGTAAAATTTTCATAAATTTTAGAAACACCAGAATACAAAAAGTAACAAACTTCTTAATAAATTTTTAATGAGACTTTATCAAGAAGAAGCATCACTTGCACTTTCTTTTGAGAATCCGTTCAAGGACGTGGTGTTTCTAAGTAGCGTCACTAAGCACGCCTTCTAGTTCCACCCATAATGAAAGAGGCCTATTTCTAGACACTGTTTGGGATGAGCGGCCCCCCCCCCCTAAAACTGCGTTCTATAAAATAAACTATATGTCGAAAAATAATCATCTTTCTCTTTAGTAAGTATATGAGGGTTTGATGGAATTCAACAGGCTAGGTTTCAGCCACCAGGGCGGTCAGGAGAGCGATAAAATTGGGGAAGGGGTCAAACTCTTTAAGACAGAGCCTGAAAGGACCCAGTATAGGATCATTTTTATACACTGAAGCTCATGCCACATATTTCAATGTAAAATAGACAGCGGGGACCATGAATGAGTTAGTCCAACGGGATCAGTCTTCACTCTCAGGGGTCTTTTCAGTCACCTCTTTTAAAGAGTAAACTTTATGTTGATACTTCAATGACAAGAAAAGTCCACA
The DNA here is from genome assembly GCF_049724085.1 of Artemia sp. Qi Xiang Cuo. Classification (NCBI taxonomy): domain Eukaryota; kingdom Metazoa; phylum Arthropoda; class Branchiopoda; order Anostraca; family Artemiidae; genus Artemia; species Artemia sp. Qi Xiang Cuo. The sequence continues at coordinate 16,396,847 of NC_142797.1, read as the reverse complement.
TTTACAGTTCAATTTGCAATCAATAACTAAAGATTTATTACAAGGATAATATGACAGGGATGACAGAGAGACTTATTTAAGATCCTCATCCCTTTACGGGAATCTTGAAGATCAGGGATTTAACTCCATGACAACCAGGAAGAGATAAATGCCAAACCGTTTGCTTAATCACGGGTCCTAGTGTTTACAAACTTCGGGAAAACATGGGGATCTTTGAAAGTGTTTACCCGTAAAAATTGCTTTCTTAAAAACACTCGTTTCAGCTTAAGGAGATACGCCAAGTTGCTTTTTGAATATAGAAGATATTATTCAAACCAAAATGAATAGCTTTCTGAAAACATTCATTATCTTGTTAAATTTGCATTTTAATAAATGCTGGGTTTTGGGACTCAAATAGAGAATTTCCCTGGAAGATAAAAAAAACATACGTACGAAAAATTATGCTATTCCTGTATATATATAAAAAATATTATACACTTTTCTTTTTTCGAATATTTACATCCTAACCCCTACCACCTCCTTGAATCATTTCAGCTTAGTTGCCTATTTCTTAAAAAAAACTGTCTTTGGATTATCATGGCTAGTCCCTTACACAAATTATCTACAGCTAAGTGCACTGTATATTTAGATAAAACAAACCTCTTTTTTTTTATAAAAATTCAGAAAAATATATTAACAATTTAAAACGTACTTTTAAAATGATAACTCAGTTTTTCAATAAGAAGTCAGTATCATTTCAAGAAAAGAAAGGTCCCTAAGGTTGGCTATTCCAAGGGCGCAATTAAGCTTCTTCCCTCAGAAAAATTTAACTAACAAACTACTAGTACGACCACTTTTTCTTATTCCTGGTTGCGCCCCTCTCCCCAACGAAGTTATGCCACCCAGGGCAAATTTACCAGTAGTAATCAATGTTATACTTCTGACGGGGGTATAGCAATTTCCATGTTATTTGCGGAGACATATAGCAATTTCAACGTTATTCTATAGAAGCTCTACACCTTTTCAAAGAGATTCAGAGCTATAGACATTTGCAAAAAAGGGGTAATTAGTGATTGGATAATTTTTTAATGTGAAATCTCTGAATAAAATATTTTTGGAGCATGTACTTGACGATGGATAAAAGGGTTAAGGTGGTTAGCAATTACGAGCAAGGATCCCTCCACTGGTTCCTGGCAGTAGGCTACGCATATTAAATTGCTGTACTGTGGGTTAGGTTAAATGATTAAACACGCTTTTACAATCGGAATTCATTGATTGACATTTGCGAAAAAGGGGTAGTTAGTGATTGGATAATTTTTTAACGTGAAGGGTCAATTTTGGAGGGAAAAACAAAAATGCGCAGAATCAAAAATCAATGGGATCTTCCTCAAGGGGAAGGCGCAGAGGCCCCTCGTTCCCTCATTTCGGAGGGCAGGGAAGGGGGGGTCAATGTTGGTGGGAAAATCCAAAATACTCAGAAACGAAAATAAACGGGCTCCGCCTCACGGGGAAGGCTCAGAGGCCCTTCGTTCCCCCATTTCTGAGGGCAGGGGAGGGGGGGTCAATTTTGGAGGGAAAATCCAAAATACTCAGAATCGAAAATAAATGGGATCCGCCTCAAGGGGAAGGCTCAGAGGCCCTTCGTCCCCCCATTTCTGAGGGCAGGGGAGGAGGGGGTCAATTTAGGAGTGGAATCCAAAAATACACAGAACAGATAATGAATAGGTTCTGCCTAAAGGGGATGACTCAGCGTTCCAACGTTCAACAAGTAATGATAAAAGGTGAGGGGGGGGTCCATATTGGAGGGAAAACCACATATAATAAGAATCGAAGAAAATTTTGATCTGACTCAAGGGCCAGGCTCAGAGGCCCCTCGTTTCCCCATTTCTGTGGGCAGGGGAGGGGGGGTCAATTTTTGTGGGAAAATCAAAAATGCACAGAATTGAAAATAAAGCATGATCTGCCTAAAGGGGAAGGCTCAGAGGCCCTTCGTTCCCCCATTTCTGAGGGCAGGGGATGGGGTCAATTTTGGAGGGAAAATAAAAAATGCTCAGAATCGAAAATAAATGGGATCTGCCTCAAGGGCAAGGCTCAGAGGCCCTTCGTTTCCCCATTTCTGAGGGCAGGGGAGGGGGGGGGGGGAAAATTTTGGAGGGAAAATCAAAAATGCTCAGAATCGAAAATAAAGCATGATCTGCCTAAAGAGGAAGGCTCACAGGCCCTTCGTTCCCCCATTTCTGAGGGCAGGGGAGGGGGTCAATTTTGGAGGGAAAATAAAAATGCTCAGAATCGAACATAAATGGGATCTGTCTCAAGGGCAAGGCTCAGAGGCCCTTCGTGCCCCCATTTCTGAGGGCAGGGGCGGGGGGGTCAATTTTGGAGGGAAAACTAAAAATACTCAGGAAGTTCATTTTGCATTTCTTTCATTGAAATGCAAGAGTTGGAATATTTCAGTAGTGTTTTGTTGTGCTTTACCTTGTCACAGTTACATTCTGTTGATTTTCATAGTTCATTTTGAATTTCTTTCATTGAAATGCAAGAGTTGGAATATTTCAGTAGTGTTTTGTTGTGCTTTACCTTGTCACAGTTACTTTCTCCTGATTTTTCTAAGTTCATTTTGAATTTCTGTCGTGAAATGCAAGAGTTGGAATATTTCAGTAGTATTTTGTTGTGCTTTACCTTGTCACAGTTACATTCTGTTGATTTTCATAGTTAATTTTGAATTTCTTTCATTGAAATGCAAGAGTTGGAATATTTCAGTAGTGTTTTGTTAAGCTTTACCTTGTCACACTTACATTCTCTTAATTTTTAAAAGTTCATTTTGAATTTCTTTAGTTTAAATGCAAGAGTTGGAATATTTCAGTAGTGACTTGTTGTGCTTTACCTTGTCACAGTTACATTCTCTTGATTTTTCGAAGTTCATTTTGAATTTCTGTCGTGAAATGCAAGAGTTGGAATATTTCAGTAGTGTTTTGCTGTGCTTTACCTTGTCACAGTTATATTCTGTTGATTTTAATATTTCATTTTGAATTTCTTTCTTTGAAATGCAAGAGTTGGAATATTTCAGTAGTGTTTTGTAGTGATTTAACTTGTCACGGTTAAATTCTCTTAATTTTTAAAAGTTCATTTTGAATTTCTTTCGTGAAATGCAAGAATTGGAATATTTCAGTAGTGTCTTGTCGTGGTTTACCTTGTCACAGCTACATTCTCATGATTTTTCGAAGTTCATTTTGAATTTCTGTCGTGAAATGCAAGAGTTGGAATATTTCAGTAGTGACTTGTTTTGCTTTACCTTGTCACAGTTACATTCTCTTGATTTTTCGAAGTTCATTTTGAATTTCTGTCGTAAAAAGCAAGAGTTGGAATATTTCAGTAGTGAGTTGTTGTGCTTTACCTTGTCACAGTTACATTCTCTTGATTTTTCGATGTTCATTTTGAATTTCTCTCGTCAAATGAAAGAGTTGGAATATTTCACTAGTGTATTGTTGTGCTTTACTTTGTCATAGTTACATTCTCTTGATTTTTCGAAGTTCATTTTGAATTTCTTTCGTGAAATACAAGAATTGGAATATTTCAGTAGTGTCTTGTCGTGGTTTACCTTGTCACAGCTACATTCTCATGATTTTTCAAATTTTATTATTAATTTCGTTCGTGAAATGCAAGAGATGGAATATTTCAGTAGTGACTTGTTGTGCTTTACCTTGTCACAGTTACATCCTCTTGATTTTTCGAAGTTCATTTTGAATTTCTGTCGTGAAATGAAAGAGTTGGAATATTTCAGTAGTTTTTTGTTTTGCTTTACCTTGTCACAGTTACATTCTGTTGATTTTCATAGTTCATTTGGAATTTCTTTCATTGAAATGCAAGAGTTGGAATATTTCAGTAGTGTTTTATTGTGCTTTACCTTGTCACAGTTACATTCTGTTGATTTTCATAGTTCATTTTGAATTTCTTTCATTGAAATGCAAGAGTTGGAATATTTCAGTAGTGTTTTGTTGTGCTTTACCTTGTCACAGTTACATTCTCTTAATTTTCAAAGTTCATTTTGAATTTCTTTCGTGAAATGCAAGAATTGGAATATTTCAGTAGTGTCTTGTCGTGGTTTACATTGTCACAGCTACATTCTCATGATTTTTCAAAGTTTATTTTGAATTTCTGTCGTGAAATGCAAGATCTTGAATATTTCTGTAGTGACTTGTTGTGCTTTAACTTGTCACAGTTACATTCTTATGATTTTTCGAAGTTCATTTTTAATTTTTGTCGTGAAATGCAAGAGTTGGAATATTTCAGTAGTGTTTTGTTGTGCTTTACCTTGTCACAGTTACATTCTGTTGATTTTCATAGTTCATTTTGAATTTCTTTCATTGAAATACAAGAGTTGGAATATTTCAGTAGTGTCTTGTCGTGGTTTACCTTGTCACAGCTACATTCTCATGATTTTTCAAATCATGAGATTTTTCAAATCATTTTCAAATCAAATCATTCAAGCATTTCACGAAAGAAATTAAAAATGAACTTTGAAAATCAAAAGAATGTAACTGTGACAAGGTAAAGCACAACAAAACACTAATGAAATATTCCAACTCTTGCATTTCAATGAAAGAAATTCAAAATGAACGATGAAAATCAATAGAATGTAACTGTGACAAGGTAATGCACAACAAAGCACTACTGAAATATTCCAACTCTTGCATTTTACGACAGAAATTCAAAATGAACTTAGAAAAATCAAGAGAATGTAAATGTGACAAGGTAAAGCACAACAAAACACTAATGAAATATTCCAACTCTTGCATGTTACGAAAGAAATTCAAAATGAACTTAGAAAAATCAACAGAATGTAACTGTGACAAGGTAAAGCACAACAAGTCAGTACTGAAATATTCCAACTCTTGCATTTCACGACCAAAATTCAAAATGAACTTTGAAAAATCATGAGAATGTAGATGTTAAAACGTAAAGTACAGCATGACACTATTGAAATATTCTAATTCTTGTATTTCACGAAAGATATTAAAAATGAATTTCGAAAGAATACAGGAATGTAATTGGAACAAGGTAATGCACAACAAAACACTACTGAAATATTCCAACTCTTGCATTTCAATGAAAAAAATACAAAATAAACTATTAAAATCAACAGAATGTAACTTTGACAAGGTAAATCACAAAAAAACACTACTGAAATATTCCAACTATTGCATTTCAATACAGAAATTCAAAATTAACTTCAAAAAATCAAGATAATATAACTGTGAAAAGGTAAAGCACGACAAGTCACTACTGAAATATTCCAAGTCTTGCACTTCTATGAAAGAAATCGAAAATGAACTTTGAAAAATCATGAGAATGTAGCTGTGACAACGTAAACCACGACAAGACACTACTGAAATATTCTAATTCTCGCATTTCGCGAAAGAAATTCAAAATGAACTTTGAAAAATTAAGAGAATGTAGGTGTGACAATTTAAATAAAAAAAAAAAGCTAATCAAATATTCAAACTCTTGCATTTCAATTAAATAAATACAGAATGAAATATGAAAATCAACAGACTGTAACTGTGACAAGGTAATGCACAGCAGAGCACTACTAAAATATTCCAACTCTTGCATTTTACGAGAGAAATTCAAAATGAACTTAGAACAATAATGAGAACATAGCTGTGACAAGGTAAAGCCCAACAAGTCACTACTGAAATGTTCCAACTCTTGTGTTTTATGACAGAAATTCAAAATGAACTTCGAAAAATCAAGAGAATGTAACTGTGACAAGGTAAAGCCCAACAAGTCACTACTGAAATGTTCCAACTCTTGCATTTCACGACAGAAATTCAAAATGAACTTTGAAAAATCATGAGAATGTAGCTGTGACAAGGTAAACCACGACGAGACACTATTGAAATATTCAAATTCTTGCATTTCACGAAAAAAATTCAAAATGAACTTTGAAAAATAAAGAGAATGTGACTGTGACAAGGTAAATCAAAACAAAACACTACTGAAATATTACAACTCTTGCATTTCAATTAAAGAAATTCAAAATGAACTATGAAAATCAAGAGAATGTAACTGTGACAAGGTAAAGCACAACAAAACACTACTGAAATATTCAAACTCTTGCATTTCACGACAAAAATTCAAAATGAACTTCGAAAAATCAAGAGAATGTAACTGTGATAAGATAAAGCACAACAAGTCACTACTGAAATATTCCAACTCTTGCATTTCACGACAGAAATTCAAGATGAACTTTGAAAAATCATGAGACTGTAGCTGTTACAAGGTAAAGCACGACAAGACACTACTGAAATATTCCAATTCTTGCATTTCACGAAAGAAATTCAAAATGAACTTTGAAAAATTAATAGAATGTAACTGTGACTAGGTAAAGCACAACAAAACACTACTGAAATATTCCAACTCTTGCATTTCAATGAAAGAAATTAAAAATGAACTTTGAAAATCAACAGAATGTAACTGTGACAAGGAAAATCACAACAAATCACTACTGAAATATTCCAACTCTTGCATTACACGACAGAAATTCAAAATTAACTTAGAAAAATAAATAGAATGTAACTGTGACAAGGTAAAGCACAACAATACAGTACTGAAATATTCCAACTCTTGCATTTCAATGAAAGAAATTTAAAATGAACTATGAAAATCAACAGAATGTAACTGTGACAAGGTAAAGCACAACAAAACACTACTGAAATATTCCAACTCTTGCATCTCACGACAGAAATTCAAAATGAACTTCGAAAAATCAAGAGAATGTAACTGTGACAAGGTAAAGCACAACAAGTCACTACTGAAATATTCCAACTCTTGCATTTCACGACAGAAATTCAAGATGTACTTTGAAAAATCATGAGAATGTAGCTTCGAAAAGGTAAACCCCGACAAGACACTACTGAAATATTCCAATTCTTGCATTTCACGAAAGAAATTCAAAGTGAACTTTGAAAAATTAAGAGAATGTAACTGTGATAAGGTCAAGCACCACGCATCACGACGGAAAGATGACAACTCGTGAATTAAAATTCTTGAAAAAAAAATAGACAAAATAAAAAAATCCAAAATAAAAATTGCAACGTTACTGAACCAACGATAAAACCAGTAAAAGTCAAACACTTGCATTTCACGACAGAAATTCAAAATGAACTTGGAAAAGTCAAGAGAATGTAACTGTGACAAGGTAAAGCACAACAAGTCACTACTGAAATATTCCAACTCTTGCAATTCAACGAAAGAAATCCAAAATGAACTTTGATAAATCATGAGAATATAGCTGTGACAAGGTAAACCACAATAAGACACTACTGAAATATTCCAACTATTGCATTTCACGAAATAAATTCAAAATAAACTTAGAAAAATTAACATAATTTAACTGTTACAAGGTAAAGCACAACAAAACACTACTGAAATATTCCAACTCTTGCATTTCAAGGAAAGAAATTCCAAAATGAACTATGAAAATCAACAGAATGTAACTGTGACAAGGTAAAGCACAACAAAACACTACTGAAATATTCCAACTCTTGCATTTCACGACAGAAATTCAAAATGAACTTCAAAAATCAAGAGAATGTAACTGTGACAAGGTAAAGCACAACAAGTCACTACTGAAATATTCCAACTCTTGCATTTCACGACAGAAATTCAAGATGAACTTTGAAAAATCATGAGAATGTAGCTGTGACAAGGTAAACCACGACAAGACACTACTGAAATATTCCAACGCTTGGATTTCACGAAAGAAATTCAAAATGAACTTTGAAAAATTAAGAGAATGTAACTGTGAATAGGTAAAGCACGACAAAACACTATTGAAATATTCCGACTCTTGCATTTCAATGAAAGAAATTCAAAATGAACTTTGAAAATCAACAGAATGTAACTGTGACAAGGTAAAGCACAACAAGTCACTACTGAAATATTCCAACTCTTGCATTTTACGACTGAAATTCGAAATGAACTTCGAAAAATCAAGAGAATGTAACTGTGACAAGGTAAAGCACAACAAGTCACTACTGAAATATTCCAACTCTTGCATTTCACGACAAAAATTCAAAATGAACTTTAAAAAATCACGAGAATGTAGCTGTGACAAGGTAAACCACGACAAGACACTACTGAAATATTCCAATTCGTGCATTTCATAAAAAAAATTCAAAATGAACTTTGAAAAATTAAGAGAATGTAACTGTGACAAGGTAAAGCACAACAAAACACTACTGAAATATTCCAACTCTTGCATTTCAATAAAAAATGAACTATGAAAATCAACAGAATGTAACTGTTACAAGGTAAAGCACAACAAAACACTACTGAAGTATTTCAACTCTTGCATTTCACGACAGAAATTCAAAATGAACATCCAAAAATCAACAGAATGTAACTGTGACAAGGTAAAGCACAACAAGTCACTACTGAAATATTCCAACTCTTGCATTTCAACGAAAGAAATCCAAAATGAACTTTGAAAAATCATGAGAATGTAGCCGTGACAAGGTAAACTACGACAAGACACTACTGAAATATTCCAATTCTTGCATTTCACGAAAGAAATTCAAGATGAACTTTGAATAATTAAGAGAATGTAACTATGACAAGGTAAAGCACACAACAACACTAGTGAAATATTTAAACACCTGTATTTCGATGAAAGAAATCCGAAATAAACTATGAAAATCAATATAATGTAACTCTGACAAGGTCAAGCACAACAAAACACTACTGAAATATTCCAACTCTTGCATTTTACGACAGAAATTCAAACTGAACTAAGAAAAAACAAGAGAATGTAACTGTGACAAGGTAAAGCACAACAAGTCACTACTGAAATATTCCAACTCTTGCATTTCACGACAGAAATTCAAAATGAACTTTGAAAATTAAGAGAATATAGCTGTGACAAGGTAAACCACGACAAGACACTACTGAAATATTCCAATTCTTGCATTTCACGAAAGAAATTCAAAATGAACTTTGAAAATTAAGAGAATGTAACTGTGACAAGGTAAAGCACAACAAAACACTACTGAAATATTAAAACTCTTGCATTTCAATGAAATAAATTCAAAAGGAAATATTAAAATCAACAGAATGTAACTGTGACAAGGTAAAGCACAACAAAACACTACTGAAATATTCCAACTCTTGCATTTCAATGAAAGAAATTCAAAATGAACTATGAAAATCAACAGAATGTAACTGTGACAAGGTAAAGCACAACAAAACACTACTGAAATATTCTAACTCTTGCATTTCACGACAGAAATTCAAAATGAACTTCGAAAAATCAAGAGAATGTAACTGTGAAAAGGTAAAGCACAACAAGTCACTACTGAAATATTCCAACTCTTGCATTTCACGACAGAAATTAAAAATGAACTTTGAAAAATCATGAGAATGCAGCTGTGACAAGGTAAACCACGAAAAGACACTACTGAAATATTCCAATTCTTGCATTTCACGAAAGAAATTCAAAATGAACTTCGAAAAATCAAGAGAATGTAACTGTGACAAGGTAAAGCACAACAAATCACTACTGAAATATTCCAACTCTTGCATTTTACGACAGAAATTCAAAATGAACATCGAAAAATCAAGAGAATGTAACTGTGACAAGGTAAAGCACAACAAGTCACTACTGAAATATTCCAACTCTTGCTTTTCACGACAGAAATTCAAAAGGAACTTCGAAAAATCAAGACATTGTAACTGTGACAATGTAAAGCACAACAAGCCACTACTGAAATATTCCAACTCTTTCATTTAAGGACAAAAATTCAAAGTGAACTTTGAAAAGTCAGGAGACTGTAGCTGTGACATGGTAAACCACGATAAGACACCACTGAATTATTCCAAATCTTTTATTTCACAAAAGAAATTCAAAATGAACTTCAAAAATTGAAGATAATGTAACTATGAACAGGTAAAGCCTAACAAGACACTACTGAAATGTTCCAACTCTTGCATTTCAACGACAAAAATCCAAAATGAACTATGAAAAATTAAGAAAATGTAGCTTTGACAAGGTAAACCACAAAAAAAAACTATTGAAATATTCCAACTCTTGCATTTCAATGAATAAATTCAAAATGAGCTATGAAAATCAACAGAATGTAACTGTGACAAGGTAAAGCACGACAAAACACTACTGAAATATTCCAACTCTTGCATTTCACGACAGAAATTCAAAATGAACTTCGAAAAACCAAGAGAATGTAACTGTGACAAAGTAAAGCACAACAAAACACTACTAAAATATTCCAACTCTTGCATTTCAATGAAAGAAATTCAAAATGAACTATGAAAATCAACAGAATGTAACTGTGACAAGGTAAAGCACAACATAACACTACTGAAATATTCCAACTCTTGCATTTCAATGAAAGAAATTCAAAATGAACTTTCTGAGTATTTTTAGCTTTCCCTCCAAAATTGGCCCCCCCCTCCCTTGCCCTCAGAAATGGGGGAGCGAAGGGCCTCTGAGCCTTGCCCTTGAGGCAGATCCCATTTATTTTCGATTCTGAGCATTTTTTATTTTTCCTCCAAAATTTACCCCCCCGCCCCGGCCCGCCGAAATGGGGGGACGAAGGGCCTCTGAGCCTTTCCCTTTAGGCAGATTACGCTATATTTTTGATTCTGAGCATTTTTGATTTTCCCTCCAAAATTGACCCCCCCTCCCCTGCCCTCAGAAATGGGGGAACGAAGGGCCTCTGAGCCGTGCCCTTGAGGCAGATCCCATTTATTTTCGATTCTGAGCATTTTCGGTTTACCCTAAAAAATTGACCCCCCCCACCCCTGTCCTCATAAATGGGGGAACGAAGGGCCTCTGAGCCTTCCCCTTGAGGCAGATCCCATTTAATTTCGATTCTGAGTTTTTTGTATTTTTCCTCCAAAATTTACCCCCCTCCACCCCTGCCCTCAGAGATGGGGAGACGAAGGGCCTCTGAGCCGTCCCCTTGAGGCAGATCCCATTTATTTTCGATTCTGAGTATTTTTGATTTTCCCTCCAAAATTGACCCCATCCCCTCCCCTGCCCTCAGATATGGGGGAACGAGGGGCCTCTGAGCCTTCCCCTTGAGACAGATCCCATTTATTTTCGATTCTGAGTATTTTTGATTTTCCCTCCAAAATTGACCCCCCCCCGCCCCAGCCCTCAAAACTGGGGGAACGAAGGGCCTCTGAGCCTTGCCCGTTAGGCAGATCCCATTTATTTTCAATTCTGAGCATTTTTGGTTTTCCCTCCAAAATTGACCCTTCACGTTAAAAAATTATCCAATCACTAATTACCCCTTTTTTGCAAATGTCAATCAATGAATTCCGATTGTAAAAGCGTGTTTAATCATGTTACCTAACACACAGTACAGCAATTTGATATGCGTAGCCTACTGCCAGGAACCAGTGGAGGGATCCTTGCTCATAATTGCTAATCACCTTAACCCTTTTATCCATCGTGAAGTACATGCTCCAAAAATATTTTATTCAGAGATTTCACATTAAAAAATTATCCAATCACTAATTACCCCTTTTTTGCAAATGTCTATCGCTCTGAATCTCTTTGAAAAGGTGTAGAGCTTCTATAGAATAATGTAGAAATTGCTATATGTTTCCGCAAATAACATGGAGATTGCTATGCCCCCGTCAGAAGTATAACCTTGATTACTACTAATTTCCCCAGTCAGTCAGGTTTTCCCAATTTCCCCAGTCTCCTTCCATTTGTATGGCCATCGGTTAGAAGTATAATTTTGGTTAAGTTTAAATTAGTTGAAAACCACTTGTGTGAAAAAGCCTTGTATCGATAACATTAGAAGTGAAGGAACCTAGGGTCTCCTGAAACGTAGCTAAATCAGAAGGGCATTCGTGGATGATAAATTTAACTGAAAACTCTACAGACCTAAAATACATATTGTGTTTTTACTTTTAAGAATTGTTGGTGGATTGCAGTATGTTTTAAACTTTTTTGTTGTTTATTAAATAAAAAAAACTGTTTTTTTGAACTGAAAGTAAGGAGCGATATTAAAACTTAAAACGAACAAAAATTATTCCTTACATGAAAGGGGCTGTGCCCCCTTCCATGCCTCGCTCTTTACGCTAATGTTTATTGTTGTTTTAAAAAATAGAGTTGTGAGAAAGAGTCAAACTTTACCGTAAAGAGCAAGGCGTTGAGAAGCGGACAGTCCCTTTTATATACTGAATAATTTCTGTTCGTTTTAAGTATTAATGTCGCTCCTTACTTTCAGTTAAAAAAACTTGTTTTTTTTATCAATTTCTGAACGTGTTTTAATTAATGCAGCTTTGATTTTGGCTCAACGTACATGAATAATTAAAACGAAATTCGCATATAAATTTTACTTTTTTTGGCTAAATGGCTTTCTCGAAATTTTGATCTGACGTAATTTACGAATTAACTTACGTAACGAACTTCTATATTCTTAAGTTTTTATTACGTATATTAAGGAGTTCATCCCCTAGTCAATACCTCGCGCTTTACATTAAAGTTCAAATTTTATTCGAATCACAAACCCGTGAATCACAAAGGCCTGTTAATTAGAATAGATAGCTCTTTTGAAAGTATAAAAAAAAACTTTAGCGTAAAGAGCGAGGCATTAATTTGGGGGCGAAACCCTCACATACCTAATCATTTCTGTTCGTTTTAGGTTTTAATGTTGCTCCTTACTTTCAGTTGAAAAAAATTGTTTTTTTATTTAATTTCTGATCTTTTTTTTAATAATGCTAAGAAATCCAGCGCACCCTTCAGAGAAATGTCCCTTCCCCCAAAGAAACATCCTCCATGGAAAGATTCTTCCCGTAAACCTTTCTTCCGACCCCCCCCCCGATCAACGGGCAACAATATAACAATGTAAACAATGAGCCCTTCCCCCGGGAACTGTGGGGGATTAAGTCATCCTCAAAGACATATTTATTAGATTTTTGACTATGCTGAACAAAATGACTATCTCAAAATTTTGATTGAATGACTTTGGAAAAAAAATGAGCATCAGAGGGGGCCAAGTTGCCCTCCTATTTTTGGTCACTTAAAAAATGCCCTAGAACTTTAATTTCCGCTCAAATGAGCCCTCTCAAGATATTCTAGGACTACTCGATCGATTTGATCACCCTGAAAAAAAATAAATAAATACGCATCCTTGATCTTTCTTCGGGCAAAAAATACAAAATTCCACATTTTTGCAGATAGGAGCTTGAAACTTCTATAGTAAGGTTCTCTGATGCGCTGAATCTGATGTTGTGATTTTCATTAAAGTATTATGACTTTTAGGGGTTGGTTCCCCCTTTTTTCAAAAATAAGGCAAATTTTCTCAGGCGCGTAACTTCTTATGGGTAAGACTAAACTTGATGAAACTTCTATATTTGAAATCAACATAAAAATGTGATTCTTTTGATGTATCTATTGGTACTAAGATTTCGTGTTTTAGAGTTTTGGTTACTATTGAGCCGGGTCGCTTTTTACTTACAGTTCGTTATCACGAATTGTTTGACAAGCATTGACAATGCATAGTCCATAAATTATATGTATGCTTAGAAGCATACATATTTTGCTCAGGTTTTCGACGACTACATTTTGTTTCAACATTAGGTAAAACTTGCCATTAACATTAACCTTTCAATTCTACTACTTACCTGGGTGAAAGACTTGACAAGTAGTAAGTAATAAATAGCTCATTTATCCTTCCACTGATTTGGATCTAAACTACTCAAGCTAGAAATATAACACTGCGAAATTTCTAAAAATGTAGAAAAATAAAATTTTCTCAGAACAGTTTTGTAACCATGAGAATATAAAGTAGACTTAAGAAAAGCAATACAAATGACTTGAACTGAAAATGTGACGTCATGATGAAAATATAATTCGCATCAATAGCCTTGCATAATATTTTCATGGATTTCAACTATTTTCAAAATAGTAATCGTAATTTACGATGATATTCAAAAATAGTAAATAGTGATTTAAGTATTTCAATATAATTCTTAAAATTTTAAATGTATTTTAAATGAGGGAATATAGTAATAGAGCTTGTTTCACGAAGAAAATTGCATAATTAAATATAAAATAAATATTCATATAAGGATTTTAATATCTCTTGGTAGCTTGGGATTTCAGCCCTTGAAATTGACCCTCATTTCATTCGAGCTGGAACTCGGACTCTTGTTTGGGTCTCTAACTGTCACAGGTGGCCCATGCAGTTGCGGGAAAGTTATTACTATGAAGCATTACCACAGAATGCCTTGAATCAGACCCTCCATTGCCACTCTTCATTTCCACTACTACCCAAACACAGTGGCAGTTAGTATAGAAAAAAGAAATATTTTTAAACCACCTTAAAACTTTTCGCGGTTTAAGGGCTGCCACTTCCTGAACCCCCGCCTCCTTACACTAAAGTTTTATAGTGTAATGTTGTGTTTGGGTAGTTGTTTTTAAGGAATTGAGACAAACAGTCAAACTTTAGTGCAAAGAGCGGAGGGTTCAGGAGGGGGAACCACTCAGCCATGAAAAGTTTTCTAGTGGTTTAAAAACTCATAGTTCTATAGCAACGACCCTTGCGTTGCGCTAAAGTTTTATAGTGTAAGGTTGTGTTTGAGTAGTTGTTCTTAAAGAATTGAGACAAACAGTCAAACTTTACCGCAAAGAGCGGAGGGTTCAGGAGGGGGAACCACTCAGCCATGAAAAGTTTTCTAGTGGTTTAAAAATTCATAATTCTATAGCAACGGCCCTTGCGTTGCGCTAAAGTTTTATAGTGTAAGGTTGTGTTTAAGTAGTTGTTTTTAAAGAATTGAGACAAACAGTCAAACTTTAGCGCAAAGAGCGGAGGGTACAGGAGGGGAAGCACTCAGCCATGAAAAGTTTTCTAGTGGTTTAAAAAGTTTATAATTGTATACCAACGGCCCTTGTGTTGCGCTAAAGTTGTATACTGCAAGGTTGTGTTTGAGTAGTAATTCTTAAAGAACTGAGACAAAAAGTCAAACTTTAGCATAAAGGGTGAGGAATTCAGAAGAGAGCAGCCCTCTTACATACAGAATAATTTCTGGTTGTTTCTAAGTTTTAATATTGCTCCCTACTTGTTTTCAACAAATTTTTCTAAGCCAATTTTTTTTATCTGATTTTTGACCCTTTTCCAAATCATTCGCAGGCCTATCCAATATATTTTGAGGGCTCCCACCCCCTTAACCCCTCCCCCACTGCTTACTCTTAATTTGTATAGATTAATACTGTTAAATTGATTGGAGCTATTCAATATTGATAGCGTAAAATGTTTATGATGATTATCACAATTTCTCTTGGACTTAATTCCTTTTATGGTAGTGACAACTGACCAAAGCGATCGAAACAATTCGAAAAAAATGAGTGGCAGAAGATTGACTAGGATGAACTTGTGACCTACCACGATCTCTTGATTATTTTTGTTCATGGGGCCACCAGGGGAGTTTCGATTTTTATCTAATATTGAATCTTATAAATATGATAATTTAATAAACTTACCTTTCTTCTATTCATCTCCTCCTTTTTCTTTTTATTCTTCTTTATTCTTCTTTTATTTTTCTTCTTTTTTAAATTTTGCAAGTTTTTCACAACGCTTGGTACTCTTTGTAAAGTTTCAATTCGGCAACGTGTTTGCATAAAGGAGTAGCGTTGTAGCCAGGATTCACCTTTGGGAGAGGCCCAGTCCTTTAAGGAACGAGATTTGACAATGGAATATGTCATTTTTTACGATTAAGTACCCAAAAATTACTTATTTTAATATTTTTTTTCGCGTTACGGGGGAAGCGGTCTTGACAATCAAAACATTCCTCCTATTCAGGGCCCTACGGAGGCAATATAGAGATTCTAGATCCCCCCTCCCAATGGAATTTTTGTGTGAAAAAGTGTGAAAAGAGAAAACAAATCCAGGCGGATTACTGCATCCTGAAATTTTTTCAAGAAATTGACCCCCCCCCCCCTCCAATTATACTCATCAGGAAAAGCAATAAGCTACACTTTTTTGAATAATTGTTAATTTGTTTTTAACCAAAATTGAGAATTTTTAGCTCGTGAACTCCCAGATGCTGTAAACCCTGTTTTACTAAAGAAGATGAATTCTGGTTTTTTGGAAGGGAAGGAAAAAGCTTATAAATTCGAAGTAAAATTATCAATAGTACACAGAAACTTACATCTTGAATGCTTAAAGTGCACTAATTTGGACTTTTGTCGTACTTTTAAACTGAACCAAGCATGGCCTTCCTGATAAATTTGGGGCCTTTTTTGGAATTTTTGTAAGACCATGAAAAGGCATGCCAATTAGCAGTGTCTGTAGTCGTGTCTACTATAATAACTCTGTCAAAGGTCTATCTAAAAGATAATGACAAAATATTTCAAGCCAAAAAGGTTTCACCTGAAGCCTGGTCATTTTCTTTTAGTTGTCCTCTCATTGGATGGCCTTGAAAACAAGTAAATCTTTTGGAATTTTAGTTAACTAGAATATCAGACAGTTATTCCTGTTAAATCATTTCGTGTGAAAAAAAGTCAAATGAATAGACTCTTACGAGAGGAAAACCCTAAAAGTTTTTGTTGGCTCACTGAGTCATAGTTAGAAGAGAGTGGCTGAAATAGCAAAAAAATAAACAAGATATGATAATCAATCTTTGAACAAAAGAGAAAAAATGAATAAAAGTGAGCGTAAATTAGAATCCAAAAATTAAATCAACAGTAAAAAATTTAAAACATTATGGGAAATTAAACATAAAGTGTGTTTGGAGTGGAGGGGAGGGGTGGGAGGGGTTTTAATAAAAAGCTAAAGGTATAGACAATGTGAAGCAGGGTACAATGTTTATTTAACTTTGAAGCCTATACTCTTTCCGCATTTTGTAACCCTGTGTTAATTTTACTTTTTTCCACAGTGTGACGGAGTAAATGGTGTTTGCCCGGACAGACGCTTAGGTGGATCAAATGACGTTATTGTTTTGGGTGGTCGACGCCACAACGGTATAACTACCATAATCTACAGAAAAAACATTGAAAGTAAGGAGCGCCATGGTTCTTATTGTTATAAATATCCTCTTTCTCTCTCTCTCTCACTCTCTCTCTTCTCTCTCTCTCTCTCTCTTCTCTCTCTCTTCTCTCAATCTCTCTCTCTCTCTCTCTCTCTCTCTCTCTCTCTCTCTCCCTCTCTCTCTCTCTCTCTCTCTCTCTCTCTCTCTCTCTCTCTCTCTCTCTCTCTCTCTCTCTCTCTCTCTCTCTCTCTCTCTCTCTCTCTCTCTCTCTCTCTCTCTCTCTCTCTCTCTCTCTCTCTCTCTCTCTCTCTCTCTCTCTCTCTCTCTCTCTCTCTCTCTCTCTCTCTCTCTCTCTCTCTCTCTCTCTCTCTCTCTCTCTCTCTCTCTCTCTCTCTCTCTCTCTCTCTCTCTCTCTCTCTCTCTCTCTCTCTCTCTCTCTCTCTCTCTCTCTCTCTCTCTCTCTCTCTCTCTCTCTCTCTCTCTCTCTCTCTCTCTCTCTCTCTCTCTGTCTCTCTCTCTCTTCCTCTCTCTCTCCCTCTCTCTCTCTCTCTCTCTTTCTCTCTGTCTCTCTATCGCTCTCTCTCTCTCTCCCTCTCTCTCTCTCTCTCTCTCACTCTCTCAATTCTATCTTTATATGTGAGCAACAATTGTGTATATGTGTATATATGTATGTTCTTGAAAGCGGCTCCATATTTTTTGGGGAAAATTGATACCTTGGTATATTCTCCCATAACAAAACGATCTAGAGAGGTCAGAAGTCTGAGAAAATGCGTTAAGAGCCTTAATTTTGGTTTTTACAAATGACGTCATGTACTATGTTACTAAATTGTATAAGCATTTCAGATAACATTATATATGGCATCATACACGAATTTTCTCATATGATGTCATTCGTAGAATAAATAAGGTTGTTGAGTATCCAACGCAACAGTTATTTATATAACATAATGTCTGTTGGAAGGCCCTAAAAACGAAAATTTGCAGTTGCAATTACTATAAATGATGATTCTTTGGAATCAACACCTGAACTATCAAACGTGATAAGGTGTGAAATTCGACAATCTGGACCATCAATTGTGACAACACCAATACAGACAACTAAACCAAAGGCCATTGCTAAATTGTCTGAAGTAATCAAAATCCAAAAACGTGTCAAAAATGAAAATGAAGAGCAAAGACACGGGCGGTTAAAAGATATGCGAAAACAACAATCAGAGCGTGTTAAAAATGAAAATAAAGAGCAAAGACGCACGCAATTAGAAGACATACAATACCGAACAAGTGAGAGAGTCAAAAATGAAAATGAAGAGCAGCGGGTCAATGAAAATCAACCTCGACAGTGAAAATCAAAACGTGTCAAAATTGAAAATGATAGTGATGATGATTGGGTTTGGGATTTTGACAGGGATAAGGTCACCAATGCCTACCATACCTTTGTTAAAAGAAAACAAAGGCTTGACGATATGTATTTCATAATGACGAAAGATAAGCCTAGGTGTAAAGAACCAAATAAATTTAAAATGATAGCGATGATGATTGGGTTTTGGATTTTGACATGTTTAAGGTCATCAATACCTACCATACCTTTGAAAATCAAGAATAGGGACAGGATAAATCGTTGGAAGAAAAAGAAGTTTTTGTCCCACCACCCGAATAATGAAAAGAAACAAAGATTTGGCGATACATCTTTTATAATAACAAAAGACAAGACAAGGCAAAAGAAGAAGTTTTTGTCCCACCACCTGAACAATTAAAAGAAACAAAGGTGGTCGTCAATGCCTTCAATACCATGTAAAACAAAAAACCTGGACTTGATAAATCGTTGGAAGAAAAAGAAGTTTTTGTTCCACCACCTGAAATATTAAAAGAAACAAACGTTAGGCGATACGTCTTTCATAATGACAAAATAGGAGCCGAGGCAAAAGATAAACGTCCAATAAAAAAATTTAATTTTACAAAGACACCACTTCTAACTTAAGGTCAATTTGGACGTCATGAAATCAACAAAAGGCTCAAATTGTGTGCTTTTAGAAGACAAGATTAAAATTCTAAATAATTACAACGTCTCTCAAATTGGCTGGGAAGAGGTCATAAGGCAAAATTTAAACTGAAATTAAACTGAAATTTCATGGGAAGCGACAAAGAGTGACGATTAGAATGAATTTCGGTAAAAGGAGAGCGTGTTTTGGATTGTCAGACAGATGAGCTTTCAGTAAATAGCGAAGGCGATGAGAATGAAACTGATGCAAATAACGACAGTTACAGTTTCATTTCCTGTAACAATGATGAAATTAAGTCAGAAGAGACACATAAGCCAGGTGACAGATTGACCTTCAGATGATCTTCAGATTGACACTGAAGACGGGTTGTTCAAATGGGTGTAAAGAACCTGAATCAACTTCGTTTTTATATGAAAATGAGGAAGAAGCATTCCTGAGCGTAAAAAAATCCATAAAGTAAAACCAGTGAGAATAACAGACAACTAAACAGACAACTGATATATATGCCTAATATACCTAACTGAAGCCTATATACCTAAACTGAAATAATATCTTTTTTTTAATTTAGCTTAAATTTCGAAAACAAATAAGATTAGATTTACTGCAAAAAGCCTGCAGGCTATAGCAACACAGAATAGTGTCTACAAACAAAGCTTAGGAACCGAATACAACTTTAGATAGTATAAATAAAAAAACAATGAAAAGAAAAAAGAACAACAAAACGACAAAAAAGAAACACACCAAGGTTCAACATTTTAACCAACAAAGACCAATCATAATAAAATTCAAATCATAAAAACCGTAACAACCTATCCCCTCAAACATGATTCCCTATGTTTAATCCCTAAACGAATAAACTTACACAACTGCTTAACATAACATGCGTTCCTCTCAGCCATCCGCTCAATTAACCAGCATTAACTCCCAAACACTCGTACAAAACATTCATTCCGCAACTCAGACAGCTCTTCACACTCGGATACAAAATGAAATAAGTTCTCATTCACACATCCACACACAGGGCAAAAATAGGGGCCAGCCGCCAGCCTAAATTTTCCCGAAAATTTCCTTCTCTCATCTAAATCCAAACGATCCCCTCTTACCAACAACAAATTCTCCAAATCCTCTTTATTCAACCCAAGTTTAAAATAAACCTCCTCCCCCCAAAATATATTGAAGTGTATTTTGTTGAGTTTATTGATTGAATAGAATTGATTGATTGATTGAAAAAAACAGTCTTCAGCTCGGAAGTAAAACCTCAAAGACATAGATTGGTCCTTATTAGCTTGCCACTCTTGGATTTCTTGGTCATTTAGGGTTCGCTAGACTTCCTTCCATACTGACATGCTTTCACCCATTGGGCCTTTTCCTTCATTCCACATCTCCGAAAGGCCATAAAGATCCAGTATTTATTGACCTGGTTTGGCCACGAATCACGTCTACTGTCCTTCAAGCTCTCCAAATAAGTTGACTTAAGAAGCCGAACTCTAGGTAGCGTAATTATTTTCTCCCAGAATTTCACCTTTCTAACCAATCTAACACTCCTTAAAGTGAAAAGCCTCTCCTTTCAGCACGACTGAACTAAAGGAATCCTTCAACCCTAAAATTCTCTTAAAACATATTAGCTGCACTACTTTTAGCTTAGCTGCTTTAGCAAAACCACAAACCTCAGAACTCCTGATCACTTTCGACTAATAAAAATTGCACTAGTCCTCTTAATTTCCAATCGAATGAGCCTTTTTTGAAGCTTCTACGGAAAAAACTTTCTAAAAGAACCTTATATGCCCCAAGGGCATAAATTAAGACCCTTGTCCTGAGGGCTATCGGGGAAGGGGGGCCATCCTCAAATTGCCAGACCTTTCAACTACGTTGAACAACATGAATGTATCAAAATGTTGATCGGAAATGTTTGGGGAAATTATGGGCGTGGGGGGGATTCTCCCTCCGTTTACCTTCGACTATTAAAAAGTACAATAGGCCTCTCAATTTCCAAAAAAAATAGCCCTTCTTAAAGTTTTTACTACAATACTTCTTATAAAACCTTTTATGCCCCCAGGACATAACTTACAATCTGCGCACGGAGGGTTGTGGGGGGTCGTCATACTCAAAGACAAAATTTGCAGACCCTTCAACTACCTTCAAGAAAATGTCCATATCAAAATGTTGATCGGAAGTTTTTGGGGACATGATGGGCGTGAGGGGGGGGGGATATTCGTCCTCCGATTCCAGTTTTAATTTCCAGAGCTTTCAACTATGTTGAACAAAATGGCTATCTGAAAATTTTGATTGGGTTTGTTTGAGACAATTGTGGGCATGAGAGGGGGGTTAGTTACCCTCCAATCACTTACGACTATTAAAAAGGGCACTAGTCTACTTAATTTCCAATTAAATGAGCCCCTTTAGAAGTTTCTAGGACAACGCTATCTATAGAAACCTTATATGCCCCCAGGGCATAACTTACAACCTTTGCCCTGGGGGCTCTCGTGGGCGTTTCATCCTTAAATACATAATTTCCAGAACTTTTAACTATTTTCAACAAAATGGCTATCTCAATACTTTGATTGAGCGTGTTAGGGGAAATGGTGGGCGTGAGAGGGGGTTAGTTGCTCTCCATTCAGTTTAGACTATTTAAAAGGGCACTAGCTCTTTAAATTTTCAATCAAATGAGCCCTTTTTGAAGTTTCTACGAAAAAACTTTCTATAAAAACCTTATATGCCCCGGAACAAAATCGATATCTCAAAATTTTGATTGGATGTGTTTGGGGAGACGGTGGGCATGAGAGGGAGGTTAGTTACCCTTCAATCACTTTCGACTATTAAAAGACCACTAGCTCTTTCAATTTCCAATCGAATGAACCCTTTTGAAGTTTCTTTAACATCGCTTTCTATAAAAACCTTATATGCCCCCAGGGCATAACTTACAACCCTTGACCTAAGGACTGTGTGGGGGGGTCATCCTTAAGGAACTTATTTCCAAAACTTGCAACTACGTTGGACAAAATGGCGATCTAAAAATTTTGACTGGATGTGTTTGGCGAAAAGGCGGGCGTGAGAGGGGGGTTAGTTGCCCTCAAATCACTTTCGACTATTAAAAAGGGCACTAGCCCTTTGAATTTCCAATCGAATAAGCCCTTTTTCAAGTTTCTATGACAAAGCTTTCAATAGAAACCTTATATGCCCCCAGGGCATAACTTATAACCCTTGCACTGAAGACTGTGGGGGAAGTGTCATGCTC
The DNA here is from genome assembly GCF_049724085.1 of Artemia sp. Qi Xiang Cuo. Taxonomy (NCBI): domain Eukaryota; kingdom Metazoa; phylum Arthropoda; class Branchiopoda; order Anostraca; family Artemiidae; genus Artemia; species Artemia sp. Qi Xiang Cuo. The sequence goes on along the minus strand of NC_142797.1, from coordinate 16,374,629 downwards.
AAAGATTTAATTTCCAGAACTTTCAACTGCGTTGAACAAAATGCCTATCTCAAAATTTTGATTGGATATGTTTGGGGAAATGGTGGGCATGGAAGGGGTGCTAGTTGCCAGCCAATCACTTTCTACTATTAAAAAGGGTACTAGGCATTTCCATTTCCAATGGAATGAGCCCCTTTTGAAGTTTCTACGACAACACTTTCTATAAAAAACCTTATATACTCCCAGGGCATAACTTACAACTCTTGCCCTGAGGGCTCTGAGGGGGTTATCATCCTATTGAAAAGGGTACTAGCCCTTTCAATTTCCAATCAAATGAGCCCTTTTGAAGTTTCTACAACATCGCTTTCTATAAAAACCTTACATGCCCCAGGGCATAACTTACAACCCTTGACCTAAGGGCTGTGGGGAGGGGGGTGTCATCCTTAAAGAACTAATTTCCGAAACTTTCAACTACGTTGGACAAAATGGCTATCTAAAAATTTTGATTGGTTGGGTTTGGGGAAAGGGTGGGCGTGAGAGGGGGGTTAGTTGCCCTCAAATCACTTTCGACTATTAAAAAGGGCACTAGCCCTTTGAATTTCCAATCGAATAAGCACTTTTTCAAGTTTCTATGACAAAGCTTTCAATAGAAACCTTATATGCTCCCAGGGCGAAACTTATAACCCTTGCACTGAAGACTGTGGGTGTATTGACCTGATCAAATGTACAATTTCAAGAACTTTTAACTGCGTTGAACAAAATGGCTACCTCAAACTTTTAATTGGATGTGTTTGGGGAAATGGTGGGTATAGAAGGGATGCTAGTTGCCTTTCAATCACTTTCAACTATTAAAAAGGGTACTAGGCATTTCCATTTCCCATGGAATGAGCCCTTTTTGAAGCTTCTACGACAACACTTTTTATAAAAAAAACATTATATGCCCCCAGGGCATAACTTACAACTCTTGCCCTGAGGGCTCTGAGGGGGTTATCATCCTATTGAAAAGGGTACTAGCCCTTTCAATTTCCAATCGAATGAGCCCTTTTGAAGTTTCTACAACATCGATTTCTATAAAAACCTTATATGCCCCCAGGGCATAACTTACAACCCTTGCCCTAAGGGGGGGGGGTGTCATCCTTAAAGAACTAATTCCAAAACTTTCAACTACATTGGACAAAATGCATATCTAAAAATTTGGATTGGATTGGTTTGGGAAAAGGTGGGTGTGAGAGGGGGGTTAGTTGCCCTTAAATCACTTTCGACTATTAATAAGAGCACTAGACATTTAAATTTCCAATTGAATGAGCCCTTTTTCAAGTTTATATGACAAAGCTCTCCATAAAAACCTTATATGTCCCCCAGGGCATATCTTATAGCCCTTGCCCAGAAGACTGTGGGGGGAGTGTCCTGCTCAAAGATACAATTTCCAGAACTTTCAACTGAGTTGAACAAAATGGCTATCTCAAAATTTTGATCGGATGTGTTTGGAGAAATGGTGGGCGTGGAAGGGGTGTTAGTTGCCTTCCAATCACTTTCTACTATTACAAAGGGTACTAGCCATTTCCATTTCCAATGGAATGAGCCCTTTTTGAAGTTTCTTCGACAACGCTTTCAATAAGAACCTTATATGCCCCCGGGGCATAACTTACAACCTTGCCCTGAGGGCAGTGGGGGGTGTCATCCTCAAAGGCATAATTTCCAGAACTATCATCTACGTTGAAGAACATTGCTTTCTCAAAATTTTGATTAGATGTGTTTGGTGAAAAGCCCTTTTTGAAGTTTCTTCGACAACGATTTCAATAAGAACCTTATATGCCCCCGGGGAATAACTTACAACCTTGCCCTGAGGGCAGTGGGGGGGGGTGACATCCTCAAAGACATAATTTCCAGAAATTACAACTACTTTGAACAAAATGGCTATGTAAAAATTTTGATTGGATGTGTTTGGTGAAAAGGAGGGGGTGACAAAGGGGTTAGTTGCCCTCCAATCACTTTCGACTATTAAAAAGGGCACTAGTCCTTTGGAATTCCAATCGAATGAGCCCTTTTTGAAGTTTTTACGACAAAGATTTCTATTAAAACATTATTTGCTCCAAGGGCATAAATTACAGCCCTTGCCCTGAGGGCTTCGGGGGATTGTCCTCCTCAAAAACATAATTTCTATCTGGAAATCAACTACGCTGAACATAATAAATATATCAAAATTTTTATTTTGATTGGAAATTTTTAGCCAATCACTTTCGACTATTAAAAAGAGCACTAGCCACTCCAATTTCTAATCGAATGAGCCCTTTTTGAAGTTTCTGCAACAACTCCTTCGATACGAAGTGCCCTAGTCTAAGACCAAGAAAAAAAATACATTGTGCCAACATCGTTCTTTACTTAGGCAGCGCTATTGCGCTGCCTATGATATTGCTTTTTAATTTCGTTTTGTAGAGTTTTGATTACTATTATTATGAAACGAGATACCACCAGATGGCTAATTTGACAGTGTATATATATACAAATCTTTAAATTAGCCAAACGGCCAACCAGTATTTTAAGCCTAGGAGTCGAGCTGGACATAAGGAAACATATTAAGAAAACAATTAGTACTCCATAATATGCAGAATAATCCTAGTTAACACATTTTGCAGGGGCCTTTATCTTCACTTTTTTCCTTGTTTTCTCAGTTTTTTAAGAAATTCATGAATTTCTTAGAACCTATATATTCGCAAAATATATACCCCACCCCCCTATTGTGCAAATAAATGCCTAGAATAACATCCTCAATCAAATTATTACATCCATTTGCATCACAAATGAACTTTACTCCCATATTAGCCATATGGTTTGCTACCTAAACTCTTAGATATGATTAATTCTAAAATTGACAGTCAGGTTGTTGGATTTTCATTTTCACTGACGAATTAACGGCAACAATTTGCTTCTTGGTGCAAATCCTACATCCTGGCAAGGAGAACCACCAGGAATTTTGTCACGAGATATGAGATTGGGGTGGGGAGAAGATTGGGTGTCAAATTAGTCAAAGCAAGCCATTTCCATCGTAATTACACGGTAAGTCGTGAAAAATACCAGACTGAAGGAGAGCGGGGGGTGGGGGACTGACAACCTTACTTGCAAACAAGGCCAGCAAACTGTATTGTGAGAAAGCACGTGCAACTTCAAGTTTTGATGTTTGGGCCTCAAATGGCTTGGTGTTGCAGTGGGTTATTAGCAGTAGTAGTAGTATAATATTCTAAAGTACATGGATACTGTGAGTCTAAAAATGGTGTCAATTACCTTGTGTAGCTCTTCATGTTTTTTCTATTTTTCATTTTTATTGAACATAATAAATTAAGTATATAAATATTCTAGACCCGGACTCAAGGCTTGACAGGCCAATTTCCACAACCGGCTATGCAAACATGATTGCTGCAATCGGTCCTCTAAACCAGAGAAAGGAAGCTAACTACCACGGAGGTGACAGAACAGGTGAGTTTGTCCATTTTTCAATTTCTCCCCCCTCCCCCCCCCCGGCCCTTTTATTATTCCTTTTGTGCATAAGCACTAAAACACCAAATGTCGGTGGTTTGGTGAATGGCATCAACAAAATTATATTGAGACATAAGAACAATGACACTTTGTCCAATAACAGAAAAAAAAAACAATTACACGTTTTTTACTGTATTGTTTTCTGTTTCCTGTTTTAATTTGAAATTTGCAAATATGGCTGTGCAGTTGATGTTGTGATCTGAAGAAAAGAGGGAAACTATCGTGAATGTGGCAGAATCACCTTTTTTTCTTTTATTTGGAGGATTGATTCTGAACGGACTGCAATTTGTGCACTAGAAGATGACGGTGAAAAACCTAAAAAGAAACAAAACCAAATCATAGCCAAAAAAGAGCAAAGTGACAAACTTGACAGAGCAGCTTTCTTTTTTAGTTTGTTAGGAATGGGACTAAAAGCACCAGAATTTTGGATAGTATAGAAGAAAAATTGATTCTTTGACAAGTTTATAGATTTTCGATCCAATGGGCTTTCTCAAAATTTCACTAGAACAGAATAAAACAGAATTCTAAAACAGAGTTAATGGTTTTGGTCGGTCATCTATTATAACTACTACTACTGACTCCTCATTGCAGCCACTTGTGGCCAACACACCAGCTCATAACATCACTTCTCTATCATCATTTATTTCTTGTTCAAATGATCTGTACATGAATTAAGAAGTGTATAAGCATATCTCTGAATGTATAACTGTAAGTTTTGAAAAACGTTCTGTGTCTGAAACACCAAAAAGTATATAAAGGAACATGGATATGAAAAACAAATTTGAAAGCACTATCACCACAGCTTAAAAAAATAAAAATAATTAGACTCGTCCTTTTCTTCGTCAGCTATTTTCTTGCGTGTGAACACAACACACAGCCGCTTCCTCAAAGAGCTACATTACGAATTCTATTTATCATTTTTCAATTCAAAATTTTGAAACTGAAATTCATTGAAATAGAGGTTTTGAAGTACAAAAATTACAATATTTTGCTAGAAAATTTTCTGATTTTGAGGAAAACAGATTCTATGGAATGCCCCGATAAGGGGGACAGGGGGAGGGTGGGTTTCAAGTTTTGAAAAAACATTATTTTTCGTAGTTTACGTAGAATTACCCCCACCTAGATTTCGAAATATACCGAAATATATATATATATATATATATATATATATATATATATATATATATATATATATATATATATATATATATATATATATATATATATATATATATATATATATATATATATATATATATATATATATATATATATATATATATATATATATATATATATATATATATCTTTATTCAAAAAAATGAAAAAAAAAATGCTCCTCCCCCACATTTTGGCGAATCGTTACCACTGTATTCTTCCTTGCCCAAGAATATGTTAATCCTCTGAGAGGAATAAAGCACGTGCTTTTAGGATCATATTAATTTATAAAAGTAAAGGAAGTAAATTCCTCTTTTTTCCTCTGCAGCTATTTTCTAAAATTACATTTCTATTACCTCTATCAAATTTATATCCTTTTTGTAAAATAGATCAACCTAAATGTTTTTTTTTTTGGGGGGGGGGGATGAAAATACCCTTAGGAGTCTCCATTATATTTTCTCTTGAAGAATTTCCAGTATAAGGGGTCTACAGACGAATTCCCCCTTGATATTGAAAAAAAAAATAATGAGAACGACCGTCATATGAGTGAACGAAAACTTAGAGATGTCTGTATGTGTCTCTTCCACATTAAGACTTGTAGGCTAGTTCTGATCATGTCCGTAACAAGAAAAACTATGTACAAACAGGTAGGCCTTCCACTTTAATGGTTCCTTTACACATTGCGGAAATGCATGCGGAAATCCGTCCTTATCTTTTTGAACGGTGGCCCAGAAAACGCTATGTTTTAAGGCAAAGTTTTCAAATGAATGCATCAGCGTGGATGAAGATAAGTTCTAAAAGAAGATTATTGGCTAACTTGACTCCCGATTAAGTCCTTATACTGCAAAGGAGGCACAGAAGACAAAAAGAGGAATAAATTCAGTCTGAAACAACAAAGATTTTGATGTTCCATAGTGATGTTTTTATTCATTTAAAAATCATGCCAAGAATTCGTCCTGATTTGACCAAAATCTTGCGGAAATCTAGAGTTTTTCAGGCACGAAAATGGAAGGAATCTCCGTACGGATTGCTAAATCCAGACGGATATCCGCAATGTGTAAAAATGAACCATAAGGAATTGCAGAGAGTCGGTGCGCTCCGCAGAAATTCCATACTTGTTGTGTCTGATGATTGGGATGGTGATACTGTCGACAAAATGATCGGACTGCAGGCTGATTTGCACCAGAGTTGCCAAATGGGGCATATTTGCGCTATTTGGGCGCTTTATTTAGGCGTTTGTGCATTGATTTGTCCAAATTGGCGCACTGCACCGAGTTTTTTTTAAATCGTTCATTTGACGCATTTTTCACAATAAAAAAGGCAGTTTTGGCACATTTTCATTTTTATGGCGGCGCAACTTTAAACCAGACATCTGGTGATATTGATTTACACTTTGCTTTGGCTAGTAAATGTTCTTGAAAACATGCATTTTGGGAAATTGAGATCCTATTGTATCCCAGACAAATCCTGGGGTTTATCGTCCTTACTAGGGTGACCGGATCTCATAGAGGGCGAAAAAAAAAATCTCGGAATTTTGTTTGTCTCAACCCAACAAAACGATTCTCCTTTCCAGATATTGAGATATCAGAAATTTGAGTTCGATTAAATGACGTTAACCTGTGCCGCTCGTCAATCAAAGTTTGAAAAAATTCAAATTTTTGACCAAAAAGGTGACATCGAGGCATAACTCCAGAACGGTATATAATAAAAACCCGCTTAACATCTCAAAAGAAAGCCTATATTGTTAATCAAAATTCATATTCTATTCATAATCGTTGTTATTTTAAGTCAAACCGAGTTACAACAGTATTTAGCCCCATAAACGTGATTTGACACCACTAGGAGCGCACTTAGTGAATTTTGTTATTCAGTTATAGATTTTGCATTTTTTTGTATATTTTTTAGTTTAAAGAAGGACTATAATAAAAACGGTAATACTGATAAGTCTAATGACATTTTGTATTTTTTTAAATAAAAGTCAGGTGCATAATAGATACAAAACCGACGCGAAAATGATACAGACGTAGTACAATCATAAGTTGACAATTTTACATTGTTATTTAATCAATTCTAGATTAAATTCTATTCTTCTATTAAATCTATTCTTTTGTTAAAGCAGTTTTTGAAACGTCAGGATTTAACACTCGGCATTTGCTTACAACTTGGAGGGCATATTGCTTTTGGCCTTTATCTTTTGTCATAAGGTTGTTAAAGTCGTTTATTAATTTAACACCACACTCTGCTATGTCATTAACTACTTTTAATTTTTTGACAATTTTCAATCTTCTCGAAAGCCATTGTTTTGAGGCCAGGTGTATGGATGTTGTCTTAGGAAATCTGCTTTTATATTAAATCGGTCAAAGAATGTAAACTTTTCTTTGGTTAGTAAATCTACTAATCCTCCATCAACTACCTGTTTTAATTCTTCTTTCCTGACTTTTGGGTTTACAACCCTAGTGTGCTGTAATGGTTCATCGGTGCTACCCAGCAATTTATAAGCCATTCACAACTTTTGTCGTCTGTAATAGCGGGATCGAGAAAAGATAATCCCACCAACTCTGACTTCATAATATACAACAAATGGTTAAAAAATTTGGTCAGGGATATTTCTGCAATGTCGTTGTCATATTTTTTATAGTCTAGCAGACTAGGCAAAATACCTAAATCTTGCTTTGCTGCAAGATGAACTTTTGGAGCATTGAACGAAGCTTTACAATAAATTTTAACTATCAACAAATTTTAACAATAAATTTCAACAAATATTAAATCGATCGCTATCGTATCGCTATTGATATCGTATCGATCGTATCGATCGCTATCGATATCGTACGCACAGAACTTTCTTCTTCTTCAGACATCTTAAATTGACGGCGGAAATGAACATTTTAAAGCAGTAAATAGCCTTTGCCATCCACCTAGCGTGATGAATTGCTCTTGGAGTTCTAAAACCCCCAATATTGCCGTATAAACACCCAATAAATACCAGAGCCAACTGCAATAGCTCCTTATAGTCATCCCCGGGGTGGCTCTCAGTTATTTTGGTTTTGAATTCAGCAGCAACTTTTACAATTACTTCTGGAGTTAGCTGCATTTGTACTAGATTGTCACTGATACCTGTGTCGTATTTTCCTTTGTCTATATTGGGTCATGCAGTGAGAAATCTCTTAAAAATGTCCGGATGAGGCCCCGTAGTTGATCCTATTTTTGTGTCGAACACGCCTCGTAACAGAATTTACAAGATATGATGACGGCAAGCTAGGTGTAACAACTCTCTTCCTAACATTTGCTCCAATATGACGCATGCTCCTTTGAGTCTTCCCGTGTTGGATGCTGTAGTGTCGAAGCACATCGCCTTGACGGTGTTGAAAAGACCCCATTCATGTAGGTATTCATATACAGCTATGGCCTGCTCCTCTCTTGAGGTGTTTGTTGTTACAGGAACTCCTAGCAACTGTTCTTTTTCACCATATGAAATTACAATAGCTATTCGCTCACATTGTTCATTTTTTTAAACGCCCGATAAAAGTTTACCGTCCCAATGGACAACCAGGGGCTCTTTTTCAAGAATATTTACTTTATCCATTTTTTATTATATTGTTCTCTGAACATTTACCTTCTATGGTGTAATGAAGTCTTCGAGACTTTGTACTCAAGAGGGTTAAGATTTAGTACTTCTAGGGTAGCTATTAAAATTCTAGTGGCATTTCTGTCGGATATCTAACAATATGGACAATTACATGTTTAAAATGTCTTTAAAACCCCTTGCAAATGAAACTTTCATCCTCTTGCTTGCATATGGTCCTGGATCTTCCACAGCTTCTTCAAGGACGTTCACTTCCTCCAAGATCCAAATTTCCTGGTAGATGCTGTCTACCAGGTTCAATATTTATGATGTGTTTCCTTTTTCTTTTTACCTGTCAAACGGAACTTTCTTTGGTAAACTAGTCAGGTAATCCCCATAAAATAAAAGATTAAATTTGAACAAAAGGCTATGTTTGAAAATTGAGTTTCAAAATAATTTTTAATAAGAAATAGATAATTCCGAGACAGATCATGCAAAAACCACAAAATTTTTAGAATACCCCAAACTGGCTCCTAAAGATACCAGGTCGCGTTATTGGGACTAAAGACTGTTGTAACTCTGCTTTCTTTAAAATGACAACAATTATGTATAGAATATAAAGTTTCAAGAACAGCGTTGGCTCTCCTTTGAGATATTAAGCTTGTTTTTATTATTTACTATTCTTGAGTGATGGCTCCATACGTCAACTTTTTGGCCAAAAATTTGAATTTTTTCAAACTTCGAGTGACGAGCGGCACTAGTTAATGTCTCTCATTCGAACTCAAATTTCGGCCATCTCAATATCTGGAAAGGGGAACCATTTTGTGGGGTTGACAAAAACAAAATTCCAACATCGATTTTTTGCGGTTACCCTAGTCCTTACTCATACAAAAATGCATGTTTTAGCTGCAAATGCTTTTGCTAGCGATGTTTTCCGTCACTAAACTCTACTTTCATCTAGAGAGGCTTGATAGCCTCAAGCAAATGAAAATTCATGAGCCGCGTCTATAACATCTTTTATTCGAACAAATTCCTCGAAAGTTTTTCTGGAACTACAGTTTTTTCCTTTTAGTGTAATTCACACTTATGTACAAAATTAAAATGAGTTTAAAGCCTGACTCCTCAAAATCTCCCTATTCATGCGATTTCTAGTTACTTTCCCAGGTTGTTTATATAATTTACATATTATTTTTGTTTTGAAATACCCCCCTCCCCCCACAAAACAACACTTTTCTGCAGACGTGCCAAGCTGGTAGAGTGCATTTTCATATATTAAAAAGAAGGTTCAGAAGCTTAAGGTTTTTTGAAGTATCTATCTTTTCTTAACGTTTACTTTCTTTTATCTTGTTTAGTTTTACCAGAAAAATGAGTAGAAAGCTATCTTATACCCCCACGAGTCACCCCTGCTGCCACCTACAACTTTTTTTAACACCATATATGAGCACGAGAACCACGTGGTTTATGGTTTTTTGTGAATGAGAATTTGAAAAAAAGGAATTTTGTCACATTTATGTATGTTTTCTTGGATGGTTATGTGTGTTGGTCAATTTATTTGATGTTTTTCATGGATGTTTAATGGTTTTTGTCAGTGAGAATTTGAAAAACAGGAAATTTGTCACATTTATGGATGTCAACAGCAATTCATGTCTGTTTTATGGTTTTCTCAGTGAGAATGAAAAAACAGGAATTTTCTCACATGGAAAAACATGAATTTTGTCACATTTATGGTTGTTTTCATGGATGGTTATGTGTGTTGTTCAATTTATTTGATGTTTTTCTCGGATGTCAACATCAAATTATGGATGTTTTATGGTTTTTGTCAGTGAGAATTTGAAAAACAGGAAATTTCTCATATTTATGTGATGTTTTCATGGTTTTGTCAGTGAGAATAAAAAAATAGGAATTTTGTTACATTTATGTCTGTTTTTATGGATGGTTATGTGTGTTGGTTGATTTATTTGATGTGAGTTCCCAGGAAACAGTTAGATCACATGTTTCCTTCTCAGCCAATCAGAGGGCTTGTTACATATTATCGGCGGAGGGAATATAAAGAAAGGATTTTTGCTATATTTTTATTAGTCTGTGAATAGAATTCAAGGAGTGAGAAGAACAGTTTGACTTTACTCATTTGGATATATATTTGTAATAATGAGTGGAATGTTTACACTATTAGAAGTTGATAGTGGAGTTGATGGTAATAATACAAGAGCACCAAGCATTGCGGTGAAAATTATAAAAGGATCACGGCTCCGTCTGGAATGGGATGCAGTATATGCAAGATATGTGATATCCTCGAGCAAATTTAAAATGGAGGATCAATTATGTTTCGCCGCTAAAGTTGATATAGCACATGTGAATAGACTTCAATGTGCTTTAAGTGCATTGGTGAAACATATTGAAGACAATAAACAGTATCGCTAATTGTACATGCTCTGTATTATTGATGTTGTTGTTGTAATTATTCAATAAAATTGTTTCGAAATCGAAAATGTTCTCTTTCTTTTCTGGTTAGGGCTAACGAATCAGGGTCAGTCTAGAGTCAGCAGTCGAAGTGAAAGGACTGAAAAATGAATAAACTTGAGACAGTTAAAAATAGATCAAATCTAGTGTTTATGGAAAATTATTTGATTTTGGATGATAATTTCTTCCTGTTATCTCTTCAACACACGATGTTCTCTCGTCAGGGAAATATTGAAAATATAATGAGGAGTGAGTCTCCTCCATTGGACTATTGTATGAAACTTTTAAAATGTGATTCAAATGCATATACTCAATTTATTGATATATTAATTGAAACAGGGCAGAATCATATTGTGGATATACTTTTGAAAACAATGCCAATGGATTCAATGTAGATGGCTCCCCCATCATTCGAAAGAGGTAACGTCACAGAGTTACTCCTCTCCCCTCCCAGTTCCCTCTCATTGAATTTATTGAACGAAGAGGATCAGTTTCGTTTTAGCAGTGAGTGAGTTGACATCGGAAACCGAAAAATGTTTTATATATGTCCATTGTGCATGTACACTCTTGGCAGTTGGAATAAATGTGAGACTTGTACAATTATTGATGACTATAGTGAAAAGTGTAAATTATGTAATCCTTGTAAATTACATAGAGGCTATGCAGTACAAATTAAAGGGCGTAATTCATGTCTTAAGGAGGTGTGTGACTCTCATCCTAGAGGGCACCTGAGCTCCAATTGTCACTATGATAAATGTGATCAGTGGGAAAATACTTACCCCGCTATGATTGGGAAGAATCCCAAACGTGATTTTAGTTTATTTCTACGAGATTGTTATCGTTGTGGATTTAAATGAGTCTGTGATAAGGAATCGTGCATAAGCTTAAACTTTTGGAGGAACAAGAATACTTATTTTTTCCATAACCGTCGCGACCGCATTTCCTACTATGATCCTAAGAAAAGTGATTTCTAATTTTCTGTGAACAAATTTGATTCAACATATTAAATAATAGCGTTTTATATTGCTTAAAACAGACAGATTGAAACTATTGAATTTCATAATATGAATGCAAATAGTATAATTGACTATACAAAGAGATATGACAAGAGTGAAGTTACATTGTACTGTAGAAAATGTGACCCTGACTTTGCAGTCAATCAAGAACAATATAGAGTGAATCCAAATGATTTACCAGAATTAGCGGTTCACGATAGTTGTCTATACATCGAAGATAAAGAAATCTAAAGCGGAAATTGAAAGACATTGTTGTATATATATATATACATTTTATTAATAAACAAATTCACAAACATTTTTTAAGCACTTTACTCTTAGGGCGCTGAAATCAATATTATATAGGTCTGAGAGGATATTTTCTACTAGAAAGTCGTTCAGACGTGGATTGTCAACATAAATGTGGAGAAACTGCTCGTAAGTATAGCCACGACATCGGAACACAAAATATAGTAGTGCATGGAAACCACAGCTTTTAGTCGTTAGATCCTGCACCCTCTTCTTATTTTGAATAATAGTTTTCCCACTGATCTCGATATAGGTGCTTATGTTTGGCGAGGAGATTTTATATGGTAGACCATTATTATAAGACAATGCATGTGTCTTCAACACTTCTCGTATGAACATACAAAAACCCGTCAACACTTTTGATAGGATGCTCTAAACGAAAATCAAAATGTAGTTGGCGCGTTGAATTTTGACGAGAAAATCTGAGGGCAGCCAATATGATGTGTATTGAGACATTTAGGGGTCCATATTAAATAAATTAACTATTAGACCAGTATTCAAGGTGCCATGTATAGCAGAAAAACGATTTCTGTAATTATTTATCCGGAGTTTTCACACTGGTTTAGTGAGATCAGGGCACTGTTCTATGCCAAAGGATCAGCACATATGCACTCAAAGCGCATACTCCCTGTACGTACTATCCTCATATCCTGTGTACCCGACAAATCCAGTACAATGATATCATGTGTTTTAGGAAACATATCTTCGGTTATACCATTTTCAAATAGTTGAGAGTCATGATCTAGGGTTTGCATGGTCAACTCATACAATGTTCTATAGGATTTATCAAAAGATAGATTGTAGAGTGGGATGCCGTTTACTTTGCACACAAGAGATGAAAGTCCAAACATCTCGAATTTATGTGGGCATTCAGTCCGTGATCCTAGTGCACTGGCACCTCTTACAAAAGCCATAGCCAATTTCGAGGGGATTTCTCCATTGATAAATGATGAATCGGTGAAGATGCGTGAGCCCATTGCACTATCCCGTTGATTGGTGATTGTATGAGGAATAATTAGTTTAATATTGTTGCTATTGGCTCTCAGTTTTTCCACGGCCAAAGCAACAGAACTCATGACCTGTTGTTTGCGTACATGAAGTATTGCCGAGGTGAGGGAGAGACTTGCATCGGGATTGGCAGCAAGTTCTTTTCTCAATATGAAATTGGAGGGTGCAAGCGTTAGTTTTATATCCACTTTAACATTGGGCGGCAGCCATTGGGGTATATTAAATATTTCATGATATATTTTTCCAACTAGATGAAATTCACTAGTTGTAGCATTTTTAAGTGCATCTGTACTATCAGTATTAGTAATATATTCATATCCATTGGAAGTGCCTCTCAATTTCTTGTATGACTTGTGTGTCATCAGCATGAATTGCATATAGCTTTTATAATTTGAGAGATTGTTGCTTTTGCTCACCAGCGTGCCATTGATGTAGACACTAATTTGACGAAATAAATTATGTAATATACAATTTTCATAGGATATTCCATCGGCCCGAATCGGCATTGTATTATCGGATTTCCGGACTTTCATTTGCAAATCTATGAATATTGACTACAAGTCAATAAAGTAGACTTCTTTATAATAAAATTGAAAGTTGATATTATAAGAGAGTGGTTGTTGTGGATAGAATAGCTAATAGTATCAACGCTTGACACTCACATCAAACTTACAAGAATTTAACATATTAAATTCTTCTGTGATTGAAGTTTAGGAATCCTTATGTGGCGGTTAGGAGAAGAAATCTAGTTTCGATCTAACAATTTTCTTCCTGGGACTTCTTCTTCTTCTACTGTTTATTGCACTTGTCGGCATTGTCCTTCTTTTCTTTGAGAAAAGGGATGATTTCATTCTTCTCCGACCTGAGTAGATACTGATGAGTGATGCGTTTTTTCTTGACAATTTTAAACCTTTACCATTCTGTTTTAATTTCTCGCCAAGGGTTCGAACACTTGACCTAAGATTTTCCGAAGTACTTTTTTTTAAAATCCTTGCCAGAGCCCCAATTGTATTGTGTAGAGGATGCAAAATCTATCGCAGCCAGTGCAAGATGTTTTCTAGCCAGTTGTAGTGAAGAGCGAAAGAGCTTAGCAAACCAAATTCCAATTCCGTAACCAAACATTGAAGAGTGTCTCTTATAGTAGTTATTTCCATGGCCCTGTTCTCTCGGACCAAGAGTTTTAACATAGCAGTAAATATCAGGACAAGTGAATACCACTTTTTTATTAGACATCTTGCTTTTGAACAATGGGTCGAAAATGGCATGTAATCACAGCCAAACCCTTTGAAATTGCTATTGGATCACCCAATTCGGTTCTTAGTGTTAACTGACAGAGTTCCAAATAGCAAGTATTTACGGGAACATACTGAAGATGCTTTATATTATAGTGGTGAATATGCTCCTGATTGGTTTTTTATTCAAGAACTCGTAGGAGGAGAGCATTTAAATTATCGACCCATTACTTGTCTACAAAGGAAGCATATATAACTATACAGTTGTCCGTGGTGACGGCTGCTGGATCGTCAGCAAACATGAAATTAGTGTTTCCCGCACTCTTATCATTAATTATATTGAGCTTAAAGCCAAGAACATCCTTTAGATTATCATTGAGAATAATCTTTTCACAGGCAATGGGTAAACTAATATAGATCTTACCG
>NC_142797.1:16338247-16359466 GCF_049724085.1 Artemia sp. Qi Xiang Cuo | reverse complement strand
TGCTCAGCTGTGCTATTAACAACATTTAAAAAAAAATCACTTAAATGGTCATCGATGTTAAAGGGTATTTCTAGGGAATTACCATGCCATTCACTGATAGTGGATGCTTCATTATTGTAAATCTCCATAGACGCGTCCTCTCCTTCTCCAACTGACGAGCAGGGGGGAGATGGCGAGTATGGAACCAGGACAGCCTATAAATGAAAAATAGCTTATTTTCAAAGTGTTCAAATCATCCCCTACTGTTTAAAATTTGGATTATTATTGACGTATTTTTAAAAACTTACTTAGTAGTAGTAGTAGTAGTAGTAGCAGTATGCACATTTTATATGTGTTTTTATTAAATGTTCCCCCTAATATTTTGATAGTACTATTTTACAATTTTCCAAATTATTATTTGATTTTTGCAATAAAACACGCCGCTTTATATAGATTTTAAGTTTTTAATTTTTTAAAACACCTCCACCCCTTCCCAATTAAACCCCCCCCCCAGAGTCGGGCCTCGCGGCGCTTCCCCGGGACACGCACTGCAGTGCGTCTCGGCCCTACCTGGCCTCTCAGCTTGCTCCCCCATAAAAAAAGAAATTTAAAGTATAAATAATGACATAGTTGTTTTTGGTTTTGTTCAAACAATTCCTCAAAATAAAATTTCATATTAATACTCTTTATCTGCCATGAAAAAAAAACATGTTTTAAAATGAATAGCAATCTCCTGTAATAATACACAACTCATTCAGATATAGCTTTTTTTTGTAATATTTGTAGAGGCAAGGTGAACCATTCGTTTATATCGCAATAGAAATTACCTAACCTTACTATGACCAGAATATAGTGTCTTTTTTGTCTTCACTAATCTAATTTAGCAAAAGGGCGAATGCGTGCACTTGACGTGATTCAAAAGGGGGAACATTATATTTCCTTTGAGGAGAAAAAATCTTTCAATATTCCCGTTGAGATATACTTTTACACAGTGTTCGAAAATGTTGCATGTAGAAAAGGCCTTATAAAAGTTGGAAGAAATTGATAGATATTTCTATATGAAATGTAGGGAAAAAATCTATATATTTGCATATCCCGGCTGCACTTGCGCATCCGAAGGTCCGGGTAGTGCATGCTGGAGGGTCACTTCCTGACCTATCGATGATGGGGCAGCTCTTAGAGGTCCAGGCAACGTATGATGGAAGGTGGACGGGCCGGCGGCGTTACATTCTTGTACAGATGATTGCACTTGTTTTGGAGGCTTCGGCCAGCTACCATATTGCCGGACAGTAGCCTTTACAGGGCCCGCATTATTAACCCTCGCTTTCTTAGCAAGTGGAGGCGATTGGCATTCTTCACAATTTGCCTTAAAAAGAAGAGAAAAAAGTTATTATTGAAATAATTTTCCCCTTTTTTACAGAAAGAAAGTTAGTATCATCATCCATGTAATTTTGTTTATACAAAGCATTTATAACTAAGAAGGCACAATGTAACAAATGTCGTGAAATATACTAATTGTATCCTTTTTTGAATCTGAGAATTACAGCTCACTGAGCCATTCAAAAGCCTGCCTATATAAATCGGCCTAATGTCTTATTTTTAGGCGTTTCTGTTCTTTTCTTGTTTTAATCTGCATTGTGCACGCCTTGTTTGGCGCATTTAAAGTATTAACGGTATTTTTATCTTTCCACATCCTTTTACGATAGCTGGTATTTATCACACACCCAGAAAAAACAGCCCACGGAAAATAACCCCCATTGTAAATATCCCTGAGAAAAGACAGGGGAAACTACCCCCTCCCTCCCCCGCCCGATATGGTACAAATGCTATTCAATTTACGCATAATCAAGCAATGTATCTTTTTCTTAAACTCACCCCCCTTCATTTTCACGCGAAGAACCAGTTGGTTTTCCCCTTACAATGGAGGTGTTCGACTTGAGGCCTTGTCAACCCCCCCCCCTTTCACCAATGTCCTAAAAATATTGTTAGGCATTAATTTTGGAAATAACTCATTTCCATGCTTCCATACCACATAGAATTACGCAAAGCCTGTAACCAAACATGGTTAATTAACAATAATGTCTCTTTTCACGCGAAACTGTTTTTTTTAATTCAATGGGAAAAACTAATTTTCTCAGAGAAACCCTTTGGTTAAGCCACTATCCAAATTCTTGTATAATTATCAAAGCCGGATGTACTTTAAAGGGGTGTCAGTAATTATCAGATATTTAAATCGTTGCGAGAAATCTGTAAGTCAAAGCCATAGCAGACAGTATATTAAGGGGTTGACAGAAAGTTGAAAGTTGCTTTTAGATAAGATACGGAATTTATCAAAAACAGAATTATGGTCGTAAACAGAGGGGGAAGGAAGGATGGGTTTTACCTAACGAAAAAAGAGCTTATTTTACACTTTTTATCGAGTATAAACATCATATAGGGCCGTTTGTAGCGGGGGGGGGGTTTACCCGAATATAGTAGAGGGTGACCACGGAAAAAAATTTTATTTTGAAATTAAAAAATGAAAACAGAACTTACATTGCTAATTGTGGCTGCCAAGGCTTCAAGTTCATCAATAATTTCATGTGTTCTATCCATTGTGTTCTGGAACTTTCTGATAATTTAATCACATTGCATGTCCGTTATATACGAAATGTCAAGGGCGAATTGTTATGTAACGGGGAAATCATATGTAAGCACGTCTCTGATTGGCTGAGAAGGAGGATGTATCCGAATCGCTGATTGGCTGAGAAGGATGCATGTACTTCCGGTGTGAGAAAATTCCTGTTTTTTCATTCTCACTGAGAAAACCATAAAACAGACATGAATTGCTTTTGACATCCATAAATGTGACATAGTTCCTGTTTTTCAAATTCTCACTGAAAAAAACAATTAAACATCCATGAAAAACATCAAATAAATCGACCAACACGCATAACCATCCATGAAAAAATACATAAATGTGACAAAATTACTTTTTTTCAAATTCTCATTGACAAAAAACACTAAACCACGTGGTTCTCGTGATCATATATGGTGTTAAAAAAGTTGTAGGTGGCAGCAGGGGTGAGTCCTGGGGGTATAAGATAGCTTTCTACTATTGTGGGAATATATTGCTTTCTACTAAATTTGTGGGAATATATTTTCGTGGACTTATCGAACAAGATACAAAATCAAAAAGAAGATTCTCATACTTCTAGATTTTAATACAATTCATCACCTTTCTAAATAGACAAATGTTTTTATAGTATCAACAAAGTATCAAAATAAATGTAAGTATCAAAACAAACATAGTATCAAAAAATGTTTTTATTGTATATTCTTTGAAAATCCTAGGGACCATGCCTCCACAGAAGAGACCGATTTAAATTAAAAATAGGAAAATTTACCATCAGAATAGCCATAGACTAGAATTTAAAAAACTATAAAAAAAATTGTTGTTTAGTTCTGTCTTGTTCGAGTATTCATAAGCTCGTTTACAAACAAAAAGGGAACGTGTCCACTAAAAGCAAATACGGTGGAAAGATGAAAAACAAGAAAAAAAACATTTGCAGCACAGCTTTGTCATATTTTAATATCCAATTTTTCAAAGGGAATACTTTCTAGTAATTCTTTAAAAAAGAAAGAATTTCTTAATCATTTTCTTTTTGTCTTCAGCGATTGAGCAGTTACAGGAGCTTCTTGCACGAATCCGCCCCCCCCCCCTCCCAAAGTACAAAAATCCCTAAATTCGCATGGAAATCCATGCATACAAAGCAAAACCAATACAGATCCACGGCAGCACAGGGGCGGATCCAGGATTATTTTTAGGGGGGGGGGGGCAAAATAGGTTGATCTGATAAACGTGCGTTAGGAGCAAGTTTAATCAACGCAAACTTGCGTTTATTAAGTAAATTCACTACTTTAGACTATTTTAGGGAAGCGCGCCTCCCTCGCTCCTCCCCTGGATCCGTCACTGCGGCAGCATATCTTATATCCATGTTTCTAAAGAAAAATTCATGACCGTGAAAACCCTGCTTGAAAGACTACAATATTTTTGTGCTGTCCCTACTTTATCAAAAATAATCAAACTGTCATTATAGGTCCTGATGAGGTCCGAAGAATAAATTTCTTTCAAAGGGACGTCTTAGGTTGTCCAGTTCCTTTGGACAAGGAAATTGATGCAATTTCTGAAAAAGGTGTAAGTAAATTATCTATAATCCATTTTTAAAGAGCCTTCACTCTTCTGTTTTTAATTAGCACCCCCCCCCCCCCCACTTTAAAAACAAAAACCAAAAAAATATATGGGTGGGATATTTATTAAAAACTTGTTTCAATAATTTGGATGAAGTCAGAACCAAATAAATATACAATACAGAAAATTGCACGTTTGAATAGACAATTATCTAAAATCAGATCCAACGGAATAGCGTAGCCATAAAGCAATGCACCTCCGATGTATTTTTTCCCAGCTACTCTTATGAGAGAGTGGTTGAAAAAACTTGGGAGGGGATCATTTGATTGTAATCTCAGAGCTATAGTAACCTTTTTAATGATCAAAAACTATTCAAGAACAACCAGCCCCTCTCCCGTGTCCTAATTTGCCCCCCCCCCCCCGTCATATTATTGTATCAAAATTTTCCAAACAAAAAGACAAAATTTTCAAATAAGGAAATAGCTTTTTTATTCAAAACAGGTAAAACGTCTAGTAAGTAGACTATAACTTTACAGTTGACGTGATCCTAAAAGCCCTAGGACTGATGGCCCTGAATTATGTCATTTACCCATTGTTTACACATAGGTTTTAGAGAAAGGCGAACACGTTTTGTTTGGTTGTTCCATAAGTTTGGAACTCCAAGAGATCGCTGGCCATACTAAATATTCTCGCCCAAGACTGTACTCCTATGCCTCTTATAATCAGAAGATGTTAAATGCACCTTTATTTTCAAAATACAATATCTGCAATATCCTGAGAATGGCTTAAGGGGAAGAATGGCTTAATTTCTTAGTGTCAGGGGTTCTGTTGAACGTTAATTTTTGACTTGGTGCATCGAATATATCCAGATTATCAGAATAGCGTAACTGTAATATCTTAGGAACGGTTTGGGAGGTCATGTTTTGCACTATATGCCAACTGGACCGAGTTTCAATCTAGGAGAAGGGAAAGGATTTCAATCAAAATATAACACATTTACCCAGGTTATCAAAATAGAATATTGTGAATATGGATCAATGGATCAAGTGGAAGCTTTCAAAATGTTGGAAGGGGGCAAAGGGGTTTTTTAAATTATAAACACATGTGGAACCCAATACAAACACACTGGGGTAGTGAGGTAAATTAAGAGACACTAGTTATGCGCCGACTATCAAAATGATGTATCTGCAATATCTTCGGAACGGCTTGGGAAATCGTGTTGAAACTTTCAGAAAGCTGTTTGAAAGGGGGAAAAAACTAGGCCTAGAATTTCCATGTGAGGAATGTCTAGCTTATCAAAATAGCTCATCCGAATTATCTAGAAAGCATCTTGGAGAATCGAGTTCAAATTTTGTAAAAGTGTCACAGGCAAAGTGGACCTCAAAATTTGACTTCTGTCTAGTACTCTTCTAACTATTGTCACCAAGTAACTTGAAGGACCCTATGTAAGCCCAGTTTATCAAAATAAGATATCTACAGTGTCTCGGAAAAACGGCACGGCGAATTGAGTTGAAAATATTGATTTTTCCAAAAATGAGGCTCGAAAAAAGCTAACAAGCTTTTTGAAAAGCTTGGACTTTAATTTCGGATCAAAAGGACCCCTACGTATCCCTAAGCGGATAACGCCTCCTTAAACCCTCTAAAGGCCAAAATATCATTTGTACTTTATTGAAAACAAAATATAATTCTAATTGTTTCTCAATATTGAAATTTACAGCATTGGAAAGTCCAAAATTGCTGGGACTTACTGGAAAATATGTATTTTAGAATCAATCTAATTATATTATTTTTATATGCAGTGAATCTTGGCCTTTTAGGCACATTTATTTCAAGCATATATAAAATCATTTGATAAATTATTTATTGATTCGTCAATTCAAAATATTGTTTTAACAAACTAAAAGGATCGAACCAATAATTGTCAATACCCATTTTAGGGACCTAAAATGGACATTAAATAGACCTAAAGGACCTAATGGACTTAATATGGACAGTAAGCACCTAAACCACCCTTGTGTTTCAGGAGTCTGTCCCAGAGAACTGGGACAAAATTCAAACTTTAGCGTAACGAGCAAGGTATTGATGAGGCACGACCCCCCTTATATACATAATAATTTCTGTTCGTTTTTAAGTTTTAATGTTGCTCCTTAATTTCAATTGAAAAAACTTGTTTTTAATTTAATCACTTGGTCTATACGATCACCCTTGGAAAGAAAAACACGCATCCGTGATCTTTCTTCTGGCAAAAAATACAAAATTCCGCAATTGTGCAGATAGGAGCATGAAACCTCTAAAGTAGGGTTCTCTGATACACTGAATCTGATGGTGTAGTTTTATTAAGATTCTTTGACTTTTATGGGGTGTTTTCCCCATTTTTCAAAAATTAATTAAAAAAACTTTCCGAAAGATAAGTTTTTCAAAGAAAAGTAAAGGCAATTTTAAAACTAAGCTCATTATATATTAAGAACTTTTAAAATTAAAACTAAAAACGACCAGAAATTACTATTAAAGAATAAATGAAACCCAAAACGAACAGAAATTAAATAAACAATCATAGCAAAAAACATGCAACAAGTAATAATATAAATGAATAAATAGATTTTAAAGCCAGTAATGCTTAGATTGAATATGAAAATCAAGCTTAAAACGAAAAAAAATAGTTTGCTATTAAAGTATAAATGAAACTATTAACGAACAGAAATTAAATAAACAATCAATGCGAACAAAGATACAATATATATTAATGTAAATGAATAAATAAATGTTAAAACGAGTGAAACTTAAATTGAATATGCAAATCAAGTTTGAATCGAATAAAAATAACTACAAACAAGAGTTTGGGTATCGCCTCACCTAAAACATACTGCGTCATTGGCGCCTTACTGAAAACTATACGACTCTTGAACAGTCTTGGAAAGTATAAACGAAATCAAATTGAATATTAGATATATAATAATATTAATTGTTGAAAGATCCATCGGTTCAAGATTTTTTTTTCACTGTAATTTTTATTTTCATTTTCAATGCTGTTAGAACTGGAAAAAAATTAATTTGTAATATAAGAGTAATTCGTTTCCACTATCTGGAAATCAACTACGCTGAACAAAATGGATATCTCAAAATTTTGATTGAATGTGTTTGGGGGAATGATGGGCGTGGGGGGGCTAGTTGCCCTCCAATCACTTTCGACTATTAAAAAGGGCACTAGCCCTTTGAATTTCCATCCGAATGAGCCTTTTTTGAAGTTTCTACGACAACGCCTTCTACAAAAACATTATATGCCCCCAGGGCATAACTTAAAACCCTTGCCCTGAGAGTTGTGGGGGAGTGTCCTCCTCAAAAACATATTTTCTATCCGTAAATCAACTACACTGAACAAAATGGATATCTCAAAATTTTGATTGGATGTGTTTTGTGGAATGATGGGCGTGGGGGGCTAGTTGCCCTCCAATCACTTTCGACTATTAAAAAGGGCACTAGCCCTTTGAATTTACAATCGAATGAGCCTGAACAATATATATTAATTTAAATGAATAAATAAATTTTAAAACGAGTGAAACTTAAATTGAATATGCAAATCAAGTTTGAATCGAATAAAAATAACTACAAACAAGAGTTTGGGTATCGCCTCACTGCAGAAGCCTAAACCCTACTGCGTCATTGGCGCCTTACTGGAAACTATGTGAGTCTTGAACAGTCTTGGAAAGAATAAACAAAATCAAATTGAATATTAGGTATATAATGATATTAATTGTTGAAAGATTCATCAGTTCAAGATTTTTTTCCACTGTAATTCTTATTTTCATTTTCAATGCTGTAAGAACTGGAAAAGAATAAATTTGTAATATAAGAGTAATTCGTTTTCTGTGAAGCACCAATGACGCAAAAGGCTTTAGGTTTCTGTAGTTAAAGAAGGGGGCAGTATCCAAATTTTGTTTGTAGTGAAACTATATTTGTCATGACCAATCTTGGAAAGAACTAATAAATTAAACTTAATATTTGATGTATAATGATATTAACTTCTGAAAGCTCATCAGTTCAAAATTTTACTGTAATTTTAATATTTATTTTCATTATTAAGTACAAAAGACAATATTTTTCATAAAATTGGTTTTCAGTAAGGCGCCAATGAAGCAGTAGGTTTTATGCTTCTGCATTGAGGCGATACCCAAACTCTTGTTTGTAGATATTTTTATTCGATTCAAACTTGATTTGCATATTCAATTTAAGTTTCACTCGTTTTAAGATTTATTTATTCATTTACGTTAATATATATTGTATGTTTGTTCGCATTGATTGTTTATTTAATTTCTGTTAGTTTTAAGTTTCATTTATAACTTAATAGCAAACTATTTTTTTTCCGTTTTAAGCTTGACTTTCATATTCAATCCAAGCATTACTCGCTTTAAGATCTATTTATTCATTTATATAATTACTTGTTGTATGTTTTTCGCTATGATTATTTATTTAATTTCTGTTCGTTTTGGGTTTCATTTATTCTTTAATAGTAATTTCTGGTCGTTTTTAGTTTGAATTTTAGCATGTCTTCATATCTCCTGAGCTTAAGTTTAAAATGGCCTTTACTTTTCTTTGAAAAACTTATTTTTCGGAAAGTTTTTTTAATTAATTTTTGTTCTTTTTTGATTGCAAAAAGTTTAAATTTTTTATTGCATGGGGGGGGGGTTGCTTACTGTCCGATTATTCTTGACTTTAAAAAACGGATCTAGAACTTTCAATTTAAATTGAATGAGGCTTTTTTCATAGTCTATACGATTACCTCTTTGATAAAAACCTTATATATTAACAATAGACTGCTTGCATAACTTATGGACAGCGATTGGCAACAATGAAAGGATTGAAAAAATAGCTCCAATGAGGATGTTTTGACCATTTCACTTGCTGACACAAAGGTATCACGACTGTTTGGAATTGACCTTAATAGGATTGTGTGTGCCAAGGCAATTTTGCATCTATCACAGAGTACGTATTTTAACCTTATAATTGGATACTTATAATAGATTTACTATGTGTTCTTCCCATACAAAAATTTACCTTATTAAAGTCTTTGGGGTGGGGGTGCCGTAGTTGGCAGAAGGAAGAAAATTTTAGCGTGGACAGTAGGAGAGGGGCAGGGTGAGGTTGGAGACTCATCCAATACGGGGCGGAACTTCACTTATCTCCTCCGAACCCGATTTAGGAGATTAGACAGACTCATTGGGCTGTAGAATGTTGGACCTTTTGAGTTGTGGAAGACGTTAAAATACTCAAAAATACTTTATATTTTCAGTTATTGCAGGATTGATTTAATAGATTGTGGAATGGTGAGCCCCCTGGCCCATCATTTGGGTGAGCCTCAACTCACAATATGCGATTTTGATTAGTTGTTCCGTGTTATGTGCATATATTATTATATATATCTTATTTTGAGTTATACTTTTATCGCATTGCGTTCATTTTTAAGGCTTGAGATAAAAACTGAAAACTTAGCGGAGACTGTGGTGGGGGGGGGGAAGTCTCCCCCCTCACATGCATAATTGAGCAGCCACAGAGAAAGTAAAACAAATGAAATTAATATGTCTTTTGAAAATGTTTTTTTTCAAAAGACACGAACAAAATCGTCTAAAGGAACCTGAAGTGCTATCTCTGACATTTCCGTTGATTCTTTATTTCCGTTACTTTGGATGTAAAATTTAGAATATTATCGAATGGGTTTAGTCGTCCCCTCCCTGAATAATTCACATTTGGAAAACTCGCCCCTGGGAAATCCCCCCCCCCCTCAAAGAACATTTTCTTCTCCTTCTGATAATTCCGCCGCGTTAAATTCCACCCAGCAGAAATTTCCCAGGCGTGGAATATGCTCCCCAAACATATTCCCCTCAGATAATTTCGGCTATTCATAAAAATGGATACTGAAATTTCTACTCAACTTTTTAGGTCAGAAGCAATGCTATAGCGTTACCTAAGTAAAGAGCCATAAGGGTTCAATGAATTAATACTTATTTATTTTTCCAGGGGCACTTTATGGAAGAGGTGGTCGCATAAACTTTGGAATGGGGTTCATGCAATTAAAAATTAAAATTTATAGTGCCCTTACACCAGGGGCAGATCCAGGATTTTTTAGGGGGGGGGCAAAATAGGTTGATCCGATAAACTTGCGTTAGGAGCAAGTTTAACTAACACAACCTTGCGTTAATTAAGTAAATTACATTACTTTAGACTACGTTAGGAGGGAGGGGGACGTTCCCCTCACCGCTCCCTTGGATCCGCCACTGCCTTACACTCTGTGTTTCTTTCCTTGTTAGGGAGGAGAGCAGATGCATAATAGGTGTGTGTTAATACCAAAACATTGTAACTCTCATTGGGCCTTCAGGTATAAACAGAATTAGTTCAAAGGGAGGGGTGGGGAAAAGGGCGTGGGTGGTATTTGCGCTTCGATCGATTTTGACTCGTAAGGGCTGGACTAGAACTTCCAATTTCCAATCAAATGAGCACTCTCCGAAGTTTATACGAGAATCTCTTCCTGCACCAGGGCTATGGGAGATGTTGTTCACGTCAGTGTTTTGCTACTGAGCTTTTCAATTATTTTTAATAAAATTGTTATTTTATGGACTTAGGGCGTGGAGGAGGGGGGGCTATTTGAACTGTAATCTCTTTTGAATCTTAAAAATCGAACAAGAACTTTCAATTTCCAATCAAATGAGCCCTCTCTAAAGTTTATACGAGTATCCCTTCCATAAAAAATATTATGAAGGATTCGGAGAATCCTTAAATTACAAGCCTTGCCCTGAGGACTGTGGGGGAGTTGTCATACTCAAAGACCTAATTTCCAGACCTTAAAACTACGTTTAATAAAATGGCTGTCTCAAAGTTTTGATTGGATGTCTTTGGGGAAAAGGTGGGCGTGAGAGGGGGGTTAGTTGCTCTCCAATAACCGACTATGAAAAAGGGCACTAGCCCTTTGAATTTCCAATCGAATGAGCATTTTTTGAAGTTTCTACGACACCACCTTCTACAAAAACCTTATATGCCCCCAGGGCATAACTTAAAACCCTTGCCATGAGGGCTGTGGGGGAGCGTCTTCATCAAAAACATATTTTCTATCTGGAACAAAACTATGTATAAGTACAGGACTATATTCCTCTGGTGCTTTAATGTGTTTGGGGGACTGATGGGCGTGGGGGGGCTCGTTGCCCTTTAATATATTTCGAATGCTCAAATGGGTACTAGTCATTTCAAGTTTCCATCGAATAAGATTTTTTTGAAGTTTCTACGACAACGCCTTCTACAAAAACCTTATATGCCCCCAGGGCATAACTTAAAGCCCTTGCCCTGAGGGTTGAGGGGGAGTGTCCTCCTCAAAAACATATTTTCTATGTGAAAATCAACTACGCTGAACAAAATGGCTATCTCAAAATTTTGATTGGATGTGTTTGGGGAATGATGGGCGTGGGGGGGCTAGCTGCCCTCCAATCACTTTCGACTATTAAAAAGGTCACTAGCCCTTTGAAATTCCTATCAAATGAGCCTTTTTTGAAGTTTCTACGACAACACCTTCTACAAAAACCTTATATGCCCCCAGGGCATAACTTAAAACCCTTGCCCTGAGGGTTGTTGGGAATTGTCCTCCTCAAAAACATATTTTCCATCTGGAAATCAACTACGCAGAACAAAATGGCTATCTCAAAATTTTGATTAGATGCGTTTGGGGGAATGATGGGCGTGGGGGGGGGGGCTAGTTGCCCTCCAATCACTTTCGACTATTAAAAAGGGCACTAGCCCTATGAATTTCTAATCGAATGAGCCTTTTTTGAAGTTTCTACGACAACGCCTTCTATAAAAACCTTATATGCCCCCAGGGCATAACTTAAAACCCTTGCCCTGAGGGTTGTGGGGGATTATCCTCCTCAAAAACATATTTTCTATCTGAAAATCAACTACGCTGAACAAAATGGCTATCTCAAAATTTTGATTGGATGTGTTTGGTGGAATGATGGGCGTGGGGCGGCGGGGGGGGGGGGCTAGTTGCTCTCTAGTCACTTTTGGCTATGAAAAAAGGCCCTATCCCTTTGAATTTCCAATCGAATTAGCCTTTTTTGAAGTTTCTACGACAACGCCTTCTATAAAAACCTTATATGCCCCCAGGGCATAACTTAAAGCCCTTTCTTTGAGGGTTCTGCGGGAGTGTCCTCCTCAAAAACATATTTTCTATCTGAAAATCAACTACGGTGAACAAAATGGCTATCTCAAAATTTTGATTGGATGTGTTTGGGGAAATGATGGGCGAGGGGGGGGGGCTAGCTGCGGTCCAATCATTTTCGACTATTAAAAAGGGCAATAGCGCTTTAATTTCCAATCGAATGAGCCTGTTTTGAAGTTTCTACGACAACGCCTTCTATAACAACCTTATATGCCCCCAGGGCATAACTTAAAACCCTTGCCCTGAGGGTGTGGGGTAGTGTCCTCCTCAAAAATATATTTTATATCTGTAAATCAACTACGTTGAACAAAATGGCTATCTCGAAATTTTGATTGGATGTGTTGGGGGAAATGATGGGCGTGGAGGGGGGGGCTAGTTGCCCTCCAATTATTTTTGACTATTAAAAAGGGCACTAGAACTCTCGATTACCAATCGAATGAGCCTCCTTTGAAGTTTCTACGACGACGATCCCTTCCATATGAAGTGCCTCTGGGAAAAAAAATAATAATAATAATAAAACATTGGAGCCGTGTAGCCTTTACTATAGGCAACGCTACAGCGTTGCCTCTGATCAGGCAAATTTACTCGTAACCTTTGGTGGGTATACTAAACTTCATTAAAGTTATATGTCTAGAATCAGCATAATAAGCCGATTCTTTTGATATATCTATTGGTATCAAAATTCCGTTTTTTAAAGCTATGGTTACTACTGGGCCGCGTCGCTCCTTACTTACCCTTCGTTACCACGGACCGTTTGACAAGCAGAAATGAAGCTTCGGGATCCTTCCCCTGCCCTCCCTCCCTAACCGGGAATCCAGATATTCTTAGGATCAGTCCAATAGTTTTTGATATTTTAAATATAATCCAGCAATTGTTTTAGCTGTTTCAAATTTGTACCCCTTCAAAATGCCAGCCTGCTCTCAGGATCCTGAAATATATTCTTACATGTGTGCCTGTTATGGCAAAATATTTGATTTTGGTGAAAATCATTTTAACAAAAGAAATTTTCCATAGACACCTAAGAATGGCTTTTTTTTAGGAAATAGCACCAGAAATGAAGAAACTAAAGCCTTGGGATCCAATGGTTCTCAAGAATGTAGATGTATTCCATGTAAAAATTGGTCCAACTGGAGGTGATAGAGGCTACACAGCAATTACAGGTAAAACGGCTTCTCTAAAAAGATGTGAAGGTGAATTATTTAGCATTAAGTTAAAGTAAAGTGCTGTTAGGTTCCTAATCATACTAAACTACTTTGAACTTTTCTTTCGCCTTTTCTTTCATTGCTCAGAAGAAAAAAACTGACACCAATTTGAGATGCTCAAATATTCTAAAATTGTCACTCAAATTAATTCACTACAGAATTTTTAGGTGAAAAATATCATTAAGAGGTTTCGATATCTTAAAGCACCACACTATCTCGTCCATTATAAACTTTTTATGTAGAATTGATTGGACGGTCTTGCTAGGGTTTGTTGGGCTTAAATAAAAGGTCCGAATAAACAACTAAAACTGAAACCCGACTCCCGTTTTGAGCTAGAAATAAAGATATTCAGATTTAATGAAACTTACATTATTAGAAAGTGTAATTTTACGATTGGACAGAGCAATATTTTTTTTTAAGTTCGGGAAAGGGCAGTCCCTAAAATTTTTCTAGCATGTCTGCTTGGAAAACATTGAAAATCAGCTCAAAAGAGGTATCATTTGAATAATTTGACAAGGTTGGGAGTTCTCTGTTGTGCTAACAGCCTTCATTGAAAACCTTGCCTACACAGGGAGCATATTATTTATGCTGTATGCAGATTTAATTGACAATACTTTGCTTACAAATTAGCAAGAGTTTATACGTTTTCTTTATGATTTTAAGGTATCAAACGCATTGAAAGTCGATGCAATTTTCTTTATTTTTTTTGCAATTTTGTTTATTTTTTAATCAGACAGTTCGTGGTAAGGAACTGTAAGTAAGGAGCGACCCGGCTCAATGGTAACCGAAACTAGAAAAATTGCCTTTGATACCAATAGATACATCAAAAGAATCAGATTTCAATGCTGAACTCAAATATATAATTTTCATCAAGTTTAATCTTACCCATCAAAAGTTACGCTCCTGAGAAAATTTGGCTGATTTTCGAAAAAAAGGAGGACAGACCCCCTAAAAGTTATAGAACCTGAATGAAAATCACACCATCATATTCAACGTATCAGAGAACCCTACTGTAGAGGTTTCAAGCTCCTATCTACAAAAATGTGCAATTTTGCATTTTTTACCGGAAGAAAGATCACAGATGCGTGTTCATTTGTTTTTTGTTTTTTTTTTTTTCCCAGGGGTGATCGTATCAACCCAGTGGCCCTAGAATATCTTGGGAGGACTCATTGGAACGGAAATTAAAAATTCTAGTGCCATTTTTAAGTGACCAAAAAAATGGAGGGCCCCCTCCCACGCTCATTTTTTCCAAAAGTCACCTGATCAAAATTTTGAAATAGCCCTTTTGTTCAGCATCGTTGAAAATATGATAACTATGTCCTTAAGGATGACTTAATCCCCCGAAGTCCCCGGGGGGAGGGCTGAAATTTATGAACTTTACCCAATGTTAACATATAGTGTTAGTAATTAGGAAGTATACTGACGTTTTCAGGGGGGATTTTTCTGGTAGTAGGGGGATGGGTGGGTCGGGGGTTATGTGAGAAGATCTTTCCATGAAGGAAGTTTTCATGGGGGAAGGGACATTGCTCGGAAGGGGGCGCCGGATTTCCCAGCATTATTTAAAAAAAAAGATAAGAAATTAAATAAAAAAAACAAGTTTTCCAACTGAAAACAAGAAGTAACATCAAAACTTAAAACGAACAGAAAATATTACGTGTATGATTGGGTTCACCCCCTAGTCAAAACCTCGCTCAAGCCAAAGATTTTTTAGTACTTTCATAAGAGCTAATTATTCTAAATAACGGCCTTTGTGATTAATGGGTCATTTTTAAAGAATTGGAACAAAATTCAAACTTCAGCTTAAAAAGCGAAGTATTGACTAGGGGGCGAGCCCCCTAATATACGTATTAAAATATATGAATATAGAAGTTCGTTACGAAAGTTAATTCGTAAGTTGCGTATATTTATTACTAATAAAAACGCTCGTAAATAAAATTAAACAACTTTCGAGAAAGCCATTTAACCAAATAAAAGTAAAATTAATATACAAATTTTGTTTTAAATACTCATGTACGGTGAGCCAAAATCAAAACCTGCATTAATTCAAAATCGTTCCAAAATTAAATAAAAAAACAAGTTTTTTTAATTGAAAGTAGGCTAATGAACGACGTTAAAACCTAAAACGAACAGAAATTATTCCATATATGAAAGGGGCTGTCCCCTCCTCAACGCCTCGCTCTTTACGCTAAAGTCTGACTTTCTCACAACTCTTATTTTTTTTAAACAATAAAAAACTTTAGCGTAAAGAGCGAGGCGTTGAGGAGGGGACAGCCCCTTTCATATACGGAATAATTTCTGTTCGTATTAAGTTTTAACGTCGTTCCTTACTTTCAGTTAAAAAAAACTTGTTTTTTTTATTGAATCATGAAAAGACACTAGATTTCACAATTCGCAGGCGAAATCTTAATGGAATCGAAATCTTATTTGAAAATCGTTCGAATTTACAATTAAATTTTAATCTATTGGAAAGTGATAGTGGCGAAGTAGGGTTCTGAGAGCTTTGAAAGGTTAAGGAAGATATATTAGATTATTTTTTTTAGAAGAATTGTCTAAGGATGATTTTATGACCTTTTTCGAGTGACCGTATATCAGACAATAAGATGTAATAGAAATAGTTTGATTACACTTTCTAAGGATATAATGATAGAAAAAAAACCTATCAGGGGCCGACTGAAAAGCAGGGTGGGTTTGTACGGGATGGAAGGAGTTCATAAGAAAAGATTAAAGGAAGTTGTGACTTTATAAAAGGGAGTAAGCAGTTAATTTCAGAAGAGGAGGAGTTTGAAGGAGGAGGTTTGTTTGCTTCAGGTGATTTGGTGTAGCGTTTAGCTGTCGAGAATAGTTTAGCGAAACTGAACGAAACTGAGCGAAATTGACACTCAACGGGTAATTTTTATCATAAAATATTTCCTATCGCATTTAAATGTTTACACAGACTTTTAATCTTTTCTCTCTGAATAGTATCCTCTGATGGCAATATACACTAGCCATGTTTGTCAAGGAATGTAATTAAAACCCAGTTTCCGGCTGTATAGACAGATTCAGTTTTTGTTTGCTTGCACTCTCCTAGGAGTCGATCGAGATTTCTAGCTCTTTAGATATTGCATTTGGTTGCGATGGGATCCGATTATTTACGGAATTTAATTCTTTTTAGAAAAAAAAGTAGGCTACATATTCTGCTGAGTCTATGGGTAGTACCTTAGGAGGCGGCGGATGTGGCGCAAAGGTAGCTATAACAAAGCTCCCGGTTTCCTGAATTGAAATTTAGAAGTCTCAATCACCTGACAACACATCATATTCCCGGCCATAGAGCCTAGCTTGAATATGATTGGGCATTTTTTTTTTTTTTTTTGTTCGAACTTGAGGTTGAATACATGAACACCAATATGAATTCCTCAAAAGCGATTATCTTTGTCATTGATTTTAAAATCGAACCAGGCCATTCTCTCATGGTTACGAGAGGGAAAAAAAGAGAAATACATTAACTTATCCACCTTTTCCATCCTTACTTGCAACTGTTAACGGTACTATAAGTTAGCTGTTTTGTCACTTCACAGCATTTTTACCTGAAAAAAATTGACTTTTTTTTAAAGGACAACTTTTGCCTTAAAGATATCTCCCGGTTCTAAAGCAGTTTCTTGGTAGCTTAAATTCCGAGGTAGAATTGAGGCTGAAAAAAAAATGATTTATCATAAAAATCAAAAGAAAGAAAAAATCGATGATAGTCTGGATAAAAAATAAACATTATGAAGCGCATAACTTATGTGTTCATGACAGTGTATATTTAAGGTTGGTAGCTCATATCGTCCTCCAGTAGGATGGAAGGAGTGGATACCCCTCCCCCTTCCGAAGAGCTGAAATCTGCAAAATAATCAATATTTTCAGGCTTCAGGTGATCTATCACAGGGCCAACGCCTTCCCCTCTACGCATCCGCTTCAAAGGACCTTTCAATTTGAGGAATAATTGAATTTTTTATGTTTCAGGTAATCCCTCGTGGGGACTAGCTTTCTACGTGAATGATTACCTTATACCCGAACTTGTACTAGAAAGAGGAAAGACCTACACTTTCGTAGTTGAAACAGGTAAGACAACACTAAATTAACTTACTTTACAAGCTAAATTCCTGGGCCGAAACAACTGTTAGCTAGCGCCAAAGAACTGTTAATAGTGCTTGTTAAAAATAATTGTCTAGTATGTAAAAAAAAAATGATGGATAAATAATTAACGGCCCATTAGAAACGTTTTACGCTGCTTAATTTCTTAACACGACAGTGACGTAGCCAGGATTCACCTTTGAGAGATGTCTAGCAAAAATTTGGGAGTGTTTGCTCAATGATTTGAGCCCCTTCCTCAACTTAGCCACCGAATGTAGTTCTCACTTTTTATTGTCAGATTTTTCCGAAACTATTCAGAATTGTCGATTCCATGATTTTACCTTCGGGGTCGATCCATGCATCGAAACATCATATATCTTGATAAATCCTTAGTTACCGAATCTTCCAGAGGCTCAATGATAAATATGTAATTTTTATTAGAATTGAGGATGAATCTAGATCAGTATTTCTCCTCATTTTCTCCCTCCTGGAACTCCTACCATTGTAAACACGCTGCACAAAATTTCTTTCATTCTTTTTCCATCGTAGGTTCATCGTGGTTCATCGTGTGCAACAATTTTTGTATAGTCTCTGGATTCTTTTGTGGAGCCCACAAGGTTCCAGAGAGCCCGCTGAGAACCACTAGTAATCACAATCCTACTAATCACATAATTAATCATTTTGCAGCCAGAATACACTACCAGTGTTACTTTCAAATTGTCTTTTACTTTAACTCATGATATTCTGAAAAAAAAATCTTTGGACTACAAGCATAACCTAAAGCTCCGTCATAATTCGTGTAATAAGGGTGGTTAAGGGATTCTGCAACTTAGGAAGCTTATGCAGATATTACGGAACAGCATCCGATTTGTCTTAATCAATGAATGAGATGATTAAAAGAGGCCATGCCTTTCTCTCTTTTATTACTAGATGTAAAACGAGTAGAAAAGATCAGCCGCGCCCTCCTTCCTAACCAACAACTATTTCGAACCTATACCCGTGTTTTTGGAGCCAAAGTACTTAAAAAAAAAACTTAAAATCTTTTTCACATGCTGACCAATGGTCTGAGTTGCGCAGGTACTGATCTCCTGATGCGATGCCTTCAGCCGGGAGTACAATGCGTGGTTGAGGGCGAATAATCTGACACTTTCCGTGTTTTTTCCCTCAGACTGCAAAGGAACCCACTTAGAGCAGAGTTGACTCTGGCTGAGCTTATAGAGTCACACCCTTGACACCCGTTCTAAACCAAATAAACAGCGACACCAGAACTCAAACCTCAGGATTTCAAGTCCGGGGCGCTAACCACTTGGCGGGGCGCTAACCACTCGCCTAGTATGGCTGGAGCCAATGTAGCCACATATAAAATATTATGTAAGTGCATTGCTAATTAAGTTTCACGAATAGACTGACTAATGTTAATTGATCAGACTGATTCATGTATTGTCATAGAAAATCAATAGACTGCAAATTGTCATCTCAATCAGAGCAAGAGAAGTGGGAGAAATATTGGTTCAATGCTAAGAGGAATAAGAAAAATAAAAGTGTTGTACATTAGGGGTATTCGCCTTAGTCAAATCATTGCCCAACATTAAGCATCCTTATCATGGTTATTCCGCAATCAAAATGAGTAACTACACAAAAGAAGGTAGGGTTTAATTGTTGTGGACCTATTGTTATTGTTAAATTGCTATCTATCGTTATTGTTATCTATTGTTGAACCATTCATTTAGAGCACTAATCTAGGTGACTTTTTTTTCCAAGTGGATATCGGATATCTGTTTCCTGGGTTGAAATAAGAGACTTAAGCACTTCAACTCTAAGTAATAATCTTTGGAATGCTATACGTAAATACTATAATGAGCATGAAAAGACTTTAAAGATTTAGAAGCGTGCCTTAAACGCCTAATCACTGAAATCACTGACTTATCTCTCTCTCTCTCTATCACTCTTTTATATAGATAGGAATGATAGAGAGAGAGAGAGAGAGAGAGAGAGAGAGAGAGTGAAACAGAGAGGGAGAGAGAGATGACGAGAGAGAGGGGGAGGGCTTCACGGGCATGTTTTTAATGAAGTGAGTCTAGCAGACACTATGTTTATCTTTGATAAGACTCAGGCCCAGTGAAAAAAACTCAAAAATTCTTGAGGGTAGAAAGGCTTATTATTTTGAATCTAATTGTAAATTTTAAAGCAGTCTTGAGAGGAAATGTCAGTGATTTCAGTAATTAGGCGTTTAAGGCATACTTCTAAATCTTTCAGGTCTTTTTATGTTCATTATAGTATTTACGTATATATGTCTCCTTTGTTTATAGGTAACGATCAGACTAATCCAGCCGAATATCATCCATTTTACATAACAGATAGTGAAACAGGTGGACTGGGCCAGAATTCAGATCCACAACAAGTTTCATATGCAGGTGTGGCGGTCGTGGATGGACAGCACGTACCCACTGCAGGTAAGTTTTCAGCTGATTTCATAGACGTCAAACCGAACTATTGAATAATAAAAAGTCTTAAGGCCAAAGATTGCTGACACTTAAATCCCAGTCTTGTGCTTTGTGTCAGTTCAAGTACACAAAGCCTGCATACGCAAGGACTTAGAGATAGAACTCCCAAACAAATTGAAACATCTTTTTTGTTGCTTCATCAGGAAAAATAGAAAATTTGGGCACTCAAAAGTAAGAGTATGAAATCTGTATCTGAAATTGGCTCCCTATCAGTCTGTTATTGACTAAGTGTGACACAGGATGAGGAAGACGAAGAAGAAGGGATAAAGAACTAAAAAATGTTAATGTAACTTACAACGAATAAAAAAAATCCCCTTTCCTTTTGCCCACCACTAATACAACACTGGCACTGACGAAAGGCACTGACGAAAACATTGCAATCATGGAAATACTCAGTTTAAGAGCGCAGTTGGGACCATTCCCTGTGGAAAAAGGCAAGATGGACTATTAAAATTACCAACTTCTTATGTATTCTGCAATATATTGTATAGAGAGCGTAAATCCATTAGGGAATATGAGTTATAGCGCACTCCATAGCTCTTAAAATCTTTCAGTCTCTTAACAATATTTTTTACAAAAACTGGTTGAGCTATTAATGTAGAAGGGGTGGCAGTTCCTCAAAGAGACAGCTCAGCTGGAATGACTCACTTTCATTTGAAAGAACTTTTTTATGTTATACAAGTTAATGTCTATTTAGGCTAAACGGCCTAAAAGCCAA
The DNA here is from genome assembly GCF_049724085.1 of Artemia sp. Qi Xiang Cuo. Taxonomy (NCBI): domain Eukaryota; kingdom Metazoa; phylum Arthropoda; class Branchiopoda; order Anostraca; family Artemiidae; genus Artemia; species Artemia sp. Qi Xiang Cuo. The sequence goes on along the minus strand of NC_142797.1, from coordinate 16,338,600 downwards.
ACGCCGAGATTTATCTGCACTGAGCTAGCGATCAGATATTACCTTATACAATGGATAATTTTAGGAATGATCTGGTTGGCTAGTTCTAACTAGTCTAAACAGAAAATATTCACAATAGAATTTCATAATCAGAGCCACCACCCCCCCTTGGAAAAAATATAATATTTTCTATATGGACATATTATTATAGACTTATATTTTATGCCTAATATCTACAGTTATTAAATTTGTCCGAATTAATATTCGGTCAAGCTATTACTACTAGCCGAAGTGCGTAGATGCGAAGTTACTTTAAGCTCTAAAAAAAGAATTGGAAAGATACAGTTGTCCACTAAGTGATTTGTTTTATTTTA
>NC_142797.1:16218247-16333247 GCF_049724085.1 Artemia sp. Qi Xiang Cuo | reverse complement strand
GACCAGGGCAAACTGTTCCGAGAGAATTATCTTGGGGGCTCCATGACTGGGACTTTTTTTTATGTTTGAGTTGGAAGAGTGGTTCCGTAATCAATTTTGCTCAAGCACCACCAACCCTAAGAATAGTCCTGAGTAGGCCTAGATTAGATTGGAAAAATACTGCTATTTCAAGCGGGCTAGCTAACTTTAAGATTGAAGGTCCATAATTCATTTCTAGGTATTAATAAATATAGTAGCTTCAGTGGAATTAACTGCCATCTGTCTTCCGAAATTATTCAAGTCACGTAACCAATGTTTGCTGACTTTGAAACTTTCTGCTTTATTCGACCATCAAATATGACAAAATTTCTGGGTCACTTTCATCAATAATTGTTAGCTGAATAACAGGCATTCTCGCCAAAATAACGCTAAAATTTGGGTCTTATTTTCAGCCTTTCTTTTATTTCGATTAGGACGGATATTGGTCATATAGCCGAAATATTCACTTAGGCTTTATTCTTTAGGTTATTTATTCTTTAGGCTATATTAGCTTTGAAAGCGAATCCATCTTCCGAAAACCTTCATTTTTTTTATAATGGAAAGAAAACAAATATCTTAATGCAATTTATTACTACCAGTAACATAATTCTATTATGCACAACTTAATTGATTATATACAACATTATTAACATAATATTTAAAGCGACTAATTATTACAACTGCTTTCAATTCTAGTGTTACACTCACACATCCCTTGGATGGAAGATTCATATAATCGACGCCCACAGTGGACATGATCAGTTCACGGGTCACGCAGGAGCCGAAAGAGCAGCTCAGCACAGTGGTGCCTCCTCTCTCTGCTTAAGTTCTATAATTTTTCTAATATTTGTTCGGATGTGGTGTTAACATTTTTAAAACTCCCTAAACTAGACATAGATTTGAAAGTGCCACAGGGACATACATTATTCGGCAATATTGGATTATGGTGTTTGAATAGTCACGGTCCGTTTATCAGTTTATATCAATGCTGTGAAAATTATTCAAGCTTTATTTTTATTGTTAATAAAATTCTTTTTTTCTAATTAGAGTGCTTTATACTTGGCAGATTCCTTTTATGATCAAAGTCATCCACGACTGTGGCTCTTATAAATTATGATTTGACGGGTTTCGCCTTCTCTCCTTAACCATTTGAAAGAAGAGGTCACCCCCCCCCCGTTTAAAAATTTTACAACAGAATTACGGTTAACAAACTTTTTTTAATATTTATCCGAAGATCTACATAGCCTGAGGAGATCTGAGAGAGAGAGAAATTTGTTTACTAACTTAAAGTTGAAACTCCACAAATGTTATATTGTTCTTCCAATCTGTAAATAGATCTTACCGATTCATCAATAGAAGCTGATTTACAGCAAGAACAAAAGATGGCATGCTTACCACTTCCCTATAATTAGTCAACAGCGTTCACACCAACTAGCGATATCGAAGTAAAAAATGGTCAAACATATTTAACTCGATTTTGACCAATCAATAGAAGTTCATACTTCTTCCCTAGAACTAGTCAACAGTGTTCACGCGAAGTAGAGGCTTCAAGGTCAAAAACGGTCAAACATATCTAAATCGATTTCGACAAATCAAGAGAAGTTGATTTTCAGCAAGAACACAAGATGGCTTGCTTACCTCTTCCCTAGAATTAGTCAACAATGTTCACACCAAATAGCAGTATCGAAATCAAAAATGGTCAAACATATGTAACTCGACTTCGACAAATCAATAGAAGTTGATTTGCAGCAAGGACACAAGATGGCTTGCTTAACTTTTCCCTAGAATTAATTAAAAAAAACTTTCTAAAAAATAGTTTTTCAAGAAAAGTAAAGGCCATTTTAAACTTAAGCTCAGCGATATAAATACCTGTTATAATTCAAACTCAAAAGGACCGGAAATTACTATTAAAGAATAAATGAAACCCAAAACGAACAGAAATTAAATAAACAATCATAGGAAAAACACACAACAAGTAATAATATAAATGAATGAATAAATCTTAAAGCGAGTAATGCTTAGATTGAATATGAAAATCAAGCTTAAATCGAAAAAAAGATATTTTGCTATTGAAGCATAAAAATAGTTCAAAAATAAGATAATAAAAACTCTGAGGTTGACACAAACCTATTTTTTCACTTTCATATTGTTACTTTGATCCCAGTTTTGATACTTTGATGAACATTTGATTTTTTTTTAAGTTTGATTTTGAAATAAGGAATTTTTAAAAACTTGAAACTTTTTGCCCCCTTCCTTAACTGTAAAAACCAAAAGCCTACTGCGTCATTGGCGCTTCACTGAAAAATGAATTATATTACAAATATTTTTTTTCCAGTTCTTACAGCATTGAAAATAAAAAAAAATTATTGAAATAAATTCTTGAACTGATGGATCTTTCAACAATTAATATGACTATATATCTAATATTAAATTTGATGTTGTTTATACTTTCCAAGACTGTTCAAGTCGCATATAGTTTTCAGTAAAGCGCCAATGACGCAGGATGTTTTAGACTTTTATATTGGAAGAAGGAGGCGATACCAAAACTCTTGTTTGCAGTGATTTTTGTTCGTTTCCAGCTTGATTTGCATATTCAATTCAAGTTTCACTCGTTTTAAGACTTATCAATTTATTTACATTAATATCTATTGTATGTCTGTTTGCATTGATTGTTTATCTAATTTCTGTTCGTTTTAAGTTTCATTTATACTTCAATAGCAAAATATTTCTTTTTCGTTTTAAGCTCGATTTTCATATTCAAACTAAGCATTAAGATCTATTTATTCATTGATATTATTACTTGCTGTATGTTTTTTGCTATGATTGTTTATTTAATTTCTGTTCTTTTTGGTTTTTATTTATTCTTTAATAGTAATTTCTCGTTTGAGCTTGAATTTTAACAAGTATTTATATCAGCTGAGCTTAGGTTTAAAATGGCCTTTACCTTTCTTTGAAAAGCTTATTTTTCGGAAAGTTATTTTTAATTAATGTTTGTTCGTTTTGGATTGCAAAAGTTTCAAGTTTTTATAAATTCCTTATTTTAAAATCAAACTTTAAAAAAAAAATCAAATGTTCATCAAAGTATCAAAACTGTTATCAAAGTAACAACATCAAAGTGAAAAAATAGGTTTGTGTCAGCCTCGGAGTTTCTATTATCTGATGTTTGAACTATTTTTAACAAAATGACTATCTCAAAATTTTTATCGGATGGGTTCGGGGAGAAAAGGGCGTGTAGGGGGGGGGGGGCTAATTGCCCTTCGATCTCTTTTGACTCCTTAAAAGTGAACTAAAACTTTCTATTTTCAATCAAATCAGCCCCCTTTAAAGTCTGTACGAGTATCCCTTCTATAAGAACCATATATACCCCCAGAGTATCCTTTGTCCGAGAGGACGAGGGTTCGAATCCTAGTGTACTCAATTATTTGATTTGGGACGGGGGTCAGTGGCGTGTAAGCTCATACCCTCAGCCAGAGTCGACCCAGTTTTAAATGGGTACCTGGATAAATCTGGGGATGGTAAACAGGAAGGGTGTGCGAAAGCACAGGACGGTTGACCCCCAACCCCCCATTGCACTTCCTAGCTGAAAGGCCAAGAAATGGAGATCAGCACCGCGGGTAGCCACTGTAAAGTCCAATTCTGTATTCTTTACCTTTACCGTTATAACTTACAACGCCTGTCCCTGGGTCCTGGGGGTTTGTGTCAACCCCGGAATTTTAATATCTTATGTTTGAACTATTTTTAATAAAATGGTCACCTCAAAGTTTTATCAGAAGGGTTTATCCATCCAATAAACCTAAAGGCGTGGAGGGCGGGAGGGGCTAGTTGTCCTCCGATCATTTTTTACTGAGAAAATGAACTAGAACTTTTAATTTTCATTCAAATGAGCCCTCTCTGAAGTTTATACGAGGATCCCTTCCATAAGAACCATACGGTCCCAGGACATAGCTTACAATGCCTGCCCCCGGGCCCTGGGGGGTTGTGTCGACACCGGAGTTTTGGTTATCTGACCTTTGAACAAATTAATAAAATGGATATCTCATATTTGTATCGGATGGGTTTGGGGAAAAAAGTGCATGGGGGGGGGGCTAGGGCCCCTCTGATATCTTTTGATTCTTAAAAATTGAACTAGAACTTTCATTTCCCATTCAAATCAGCCCTCTTTCAAGTTTATGCGAGCATCCCTTCCATAAGAACCATATATGCCCCCAGGGCATGACTTGCAACGCCAGTCCCCGGACCTTGGGTAGTTGTGTCGACACCGGAGTTTTTTTATTTGACATTTGAACTATTTTTAACAAAATGGCTATCTCAAAATTTTTATCGGATGTGTTTGGGGGAAATGGGGCGTGGAGGGATAGTTGCCCTCTGATCTCTTTTGACTCTTAAAAACTGGACTAGAACTTTCAATTTTCAATCAAATGAGCCCTCTCTGAAGTTTATACGAGCATCTCTTCCATAACAGCTGTATATGCCTCCCAGGCATAACTTACAACGCCTAACCCGGGCCGCGAAGGATTCTGTCAACCCCGGAGTTTTCGTTATATGGTCTTTGAACCGATTTGAAAAAAATGGCTCTCTCAAAGTTGTTATCGGATGGGTTTGAGGAAAATCGGGCGTGGAGAGAGGGGGCTAGTTGCCTTCCTATCTCTTTTGACTCTTAAAAAGTGAACGAGAACTTTCAATTTCCAATCATATGAGCCCTCTCCGAAGTTTATACGAGCATCCCTTCCGTAAGAACTATATATGCCCCCAGAGCATTGCTTACATTGCCTGCTTCCGGGCTCTAAGGGGTTGTGTGGACCCCGGAGTTTTCACTTTATGATCTTTGAACTATTTATCAAAAAAAAATTGGCTATCTCAAAGTTCTTATCGGATGGGTTTCAGGAAAAAAGGGCATGGTGGGGGGGGGAGCCTTCGATATCTTTTGACTCTTTAAAAGTGAACTACAACTTTCAATTTCCAATCAACGTTTGTACGAGCATACCTTCCATAAGAACCATATATGTCCCCAGAGAAATACTTACAACGCCTGCTCCGGGCCCTGCGTCAACACGAGAGTTTTTATTATTTGATCTTTGAACTGTTTTTGACTAAATGGCCATACATAAAGGAGTTTTTGTTATATGATCTTTGAACTATTTTTAACAAAATGGCTACCTCAAATTTTTTATCAGATGTATTTGGGGAAAGGGCTTAGAGGGGGGCTATTTGCCCTCTGATCACTTTTGACTCTTAAAAAGGGCACTAAAACTCTCGATTTCCAATTGAATGACCCCCTTTGAAGTTTATACGACGACCCATTCTATACGAAGTGCCTCTGGGAAAAAAATAAATGGAGTGTGGGGGAAGCTTGCTGCCCTCAGATCCCTTTTGACTCTTAAAAAGTGAATTACAACTTTCAATTTTCAATCAAAGGAGCCCTCTATGAAGTTTATACAAGCATCCCTACCATAACAACCATATATGCCCCTAGGGAATAACTTACAATGCCTAACCCCGGGCCCTGGGGGGGCTGTGTCAACACCGGAGGTTTTGCTATCTGAACTTAGAACTATTTTTAACAAAGTGTCTATCTCAAAATTTTTATCTGATGCATTTAGGGCGTTGAGAGAATGGGGGTAAGGGGCTAGTTGCCCTCCGATCTCTTTAGACTCTTAAAAAGTGAACGAGAACTTTCAATTTCCAATCAAATGAGCCCTCTCCAATATTTATACGAGCATCTCTTCCATAAGAACTATATATGCCCCCAGAGCATTACTTAAAACGCCTGCCTCTGGGCCCTGGAGGGTTGCGTTGACACAGGAGTTTTTCTTATCTGACCTTTGAACTATTTTTAATAAAATGGATATTTTAAAAATTTAATCGGATGGGCTTGGAGGAAAATGGGTGTGTGGGAGGGGGGGGGCTGGTTGCCCTAGGATATCTTTTGACTCTTAAAGTGTGAACTAGAACTTTCAATTTCCAATTAAATGAGCCCTCTTTGAAGTTTATACGAACATCCCTTCCATAAGAACCACATAGGCCCCCAGGGCGTAACTTTCAACGCCTTTCCCCGGGCCCTGGGGGGTTGTGTTGACACCAGAATTTTTGTTATATGATCTTTGAACTATTTTTAACAAAACAGCTATCTAAAATTTTTTATCGGATGCATTTGGGAAAAAAGGGCGAGGGGGTGGGCTGGTTACCCTCCGATATCTTTTGACGCTTAAAATGTGAACTAGAACTTTCAATTTCCAATCAAATAAGCCCTCTCTGAAGTTTATACGAGGATTCCTTCCATAAGAACTTTATATGCCCCCAGGGCATAGCTTATAACCCTTGCCCTGAAGACTGCGGGGGAGTGTCCTGCTCAAAGATATAATTTCCAGAACTTTCAAATACGTTGAACAAAATGGCTATCTCCAAAATTTCGATTGGATGTGTTTGGGGAAATGGTCAGCGTGGAAGGGGTGTTAGTTGCCTTCCAATCACTTTTGACCCTTAAAAAGGGCACTAGAATTCTCGATTTTACATCGAATGATCCCCCTTTGAAGTTTATACGACAGGCCCTTCCATATGAAGTGCCTCTGGGGAAAAAAAAAAAATAATAATAAAACGTTGGAACCGTATGGCTTTTACTATAAGCAATACTATTAGTCAACAGTGTTCACACCAAATAGCGAATTCGAGGTCAAAAATGGTCAAACATATTTAACTCGATTTTGACAAGGACTCCAATATCCTTCAGAGGCAAAGTGACTGATCAATCGAACTTGAAGCATGAATACAAAATAGCTACCTTTTCTCTTCCCCGGTATTGATCAACAATGTTCACTGCAATTAGTAGTAGTTGCTTTGAGTCAAGAATCATCAAGCATAATTTGTTTAACTTCGCTAAGGAGCAACTCCCGTAACTTTTTGCAAAACACCAAACTGAAAACACACAGTAGAAGAAGATCAATCGGTGCTTCAGACCAAGAGCTTTCAGGATTTCAACTGCACACACAATAATACTAGAATCTCAGATAATAAATTTTGATAAAAGAGGGAGATATGCTCTTTCGTTGAGACACGATGATTTAATGTTTGTTCACGATTAAATAAAAAAGCAAGTTTTTTCAACTGAAAGTAAGGAGCAACATTCAAACTTAAAACGAACAGAAATTATTACGTATATGAGGGGGTTCGCCCCCTAGTCAATGCCTCGTTCTTTACGCTAAAGTTTGAATTTTGTTCGAATCACAAACCCCTGAATCACAAAGGCCGTTTAATTAGAATAGATAGCTCTTTTGAAAGTACTAAAAAAAAACTTTAGCGTAAAGAGCGAGGTAGTGACTAGGGGGCGAACCCCCTCATATACGTAATAATTTCTGTTCGTTTTAAGATTTAATGTTGCACCTTACTTTCAGTTGAAAAAACTTGTTTTATTTAATTTCTGATCATTTTTTAAATAATACTGAGCTGAGAAATCCGGCACCCTTTTCATAGAAATGTCCCTTCCCCCATGAAAACATTCTCCATGGAAGTATCCTTCCATGTAACCCCCTCCTCCAACCCCCCCTCCCCCCCCACGAGAAAAAATCCCTCATGAAAACGTCTGTATACTCCCCAAGAACCAATACTATACGTAAACAATGGCCAAAGTTCATTACTTGCAGCCCTTCCCCCGAGAACTGTGGGGGATGAAACCATCCTCAAAGACATATTTATTAGATTTTCGACTATGCTGAACAAAATGGCTATCTCGAAATTTTGATCAGGTGACTTCAGGAAAAAATTAGCGTAGGAGGTATCCTAGTTGCCCTTCAATTTTTTTGGTCACTTAAAAAGGGGACTAGAACTTCTAATTTCCGTTCAAATAAGCTCTCTCACGATATTCTAGTACCACTGGATCAGTACGATCACCCCTGAAAAAAAAAAACAAATAAGTGCGCATCCGTCATCTTTCTTCTGGCAAAAAAAAAACAAAATTGCATATTTTTGCAGATAGGAGCTTGAAACTTCTACAGTAGGGTTTTCTGACACGCTGAATCTGACGTTGTGATTTTCATTAAGATTCTATCACTTTAAGGGGGGTTTCCCCCTTTTTTCGAAAATAAGGCAAGTTTTTTCAGGCTCGTAAAATTCCGTTTTTGGATTTTCAGTTACTATTGAGTCGGGTCGCTCCTTACACTTACAGTTCGTTACAACGAACTGTTTGATGAAGATATGCTCCAAAATAGGTACGTATGTGTTTTTTTTCTTTTTTTTAGCTACGTATGAGTTTCGTTTTTTTTAGGTACTTATCCATTTTTTTTTGTAGCTACGTGTGTGTTTTTTTTTGAGGATATGATATTTAAAAATGCATTATTTGACGATCTGAATAAAAAGTGCCAAGGAGTTGGAGAAAATATTGTTAGGGGGAGGGGACAGAATATATCCCCCTGCGTACGTGAATGGTCAAAAATACCATACTCACTCACTTCTAGTAATTAAATATAACAGGGTTGAACCAACCTTTAGGCTCTTTCTTTGTGTACAATGTGGATATTCCCTAAACCCCTTAGTCACTCCTCACTCCTGATAACTAGATAGGCTTGAATAACTCCGTCCGTAACGAGTAATGTTTGCTACAACTAAGTTCTAGCAGACGATGAAAGATTTTGTTAAGCGGAAAAGACCATACAAAGTCTGGCTAATATGTTCGATTGAAAGCGAAACCTTCTAGTATTGACAAAAATTCTTGAGAAAATACATCTCGTTGAGTTAAAAAGAACAATAACATAATATATAATATAAATAAGGAAAGAAATACAGATTAGAAATAAAATTAGTAACAAATAACTAAAGTAATAAGATAAAAGAAAAAGACCAAAATAACCATAATAGTACGTTTTTGCCAGTGCACAAACAGGAGGATCTTATTTATCTACAATTATATTCAAATATACCGTATAACATTAAAGTCTTATTGAACATTATTTATTAATATTATTTATTTTATTATAGTATATTTTCATTAGATTAATGTATTTGTATATTAAAGGCTATACAAAATATTTTATTTTCGATATTGTGTATTAATCAAAATAGGAACAAAACTAATCTTCACCCTTTGGATATTTCATCAGATGATATACGACTCACATGTCACAGCAAAACCCAAATCATGTCAGAACTTAGTTTTAGCCTGATTCCCAAATCTGTCTTGAGCAATTCCTGTTGCTAAAAGAAACCTCAACTCGTATCAGAACCTAGTTTAAGCCTGATTCCCAAATCTGTCTTGAGCGATTCCTGTTGCTAAAAGAAACCTCAACTCGTATCAGAACCTAGTTTAAGCCTGATTCCCAAATCTGTCTTGAGCAATTCCTGTTGCTAAAAGAAACCTCAACTCGTATCAGAACCTAGTTTAAGCCTGATTCCCAAATCTGTCTTGAGCAATTCCTGTTGCTAAAAGAAACCTCAACTCGTATCAGAACCTAGTTTAAGCCTGATTCCCAAATCTGTCTTGAGCGATTCCTGTTGCTAAAAGAAACCTCAACTCGTATCAGAACCTAGTTTAAGCCTGATTCCCAAATCTGTCTTGAGCAATTCCTGTTGCTAAAAGAAACCTCAACTCGTATCAGAACCTAGTTTAAGCCTGATTCCCAAATCTGTCTTGAGCAATTCCTGTTGCTAAAAGAAACCTCAACTCGTATCAGAACCTAGTTTAAGCCTGATTCCCAAATCTGTCTTGAGCTATTCCTGTTGCTAAAAGAAACCTCAACTCGTATCAGAACCTAGTTTAAGCCTGATTCCCAAATCTGTCTTGAGCAATTCCTGTTGCTAAAAGAAACCTCAACTCGTATCAGAACCTAGTTTAAGCCTGATTCCCAAATCTGTCTTGAGCACTTCCTGTTGCTAAAAGAAACCTCAACTCGTCTCAGAACCTAGTTTAAGCCTGATTCCCAAATCTGTCTTGAGCAATTCCTGTTGCTAAAAGAAACCTCAACTCGTATCAGAACCTAGTTTAAGCCTGATTCCCAAATCTGTCTTGAGCAATTCCTGTTGCTAAAAGAAACCTCAACTCGTATCAGAACCTAGTTTAAGCCTGATTTCCAAATCTGTCTTGAGCAATTCCTGTTGCTAAAAGAAACCTCAACTCGGGTCAGAACCTAGTTTAAGCATGACTCCTAAGACTACATTAAACGATGTCATGTGCAAAAGTAATACTTAAATCGTGTCAGTCCCGTCATCGCGCAGTTCAACCTAGATTCCTAAAACTATGTTAATCGATTCCAATTGCTAGAACGAAACTCAACTCGAGTCAGAACCTTGTTTAAATCAGGCTCCTAAACTACCTTAACTGATAAGTTCTAGCAATTTTCAGCACATATTCATCTTTTGCCTTCTCTTTTTACTGGACATATTTTTCCTTAAAATAAGTACAAAAGACCAATTTAACCACACTTTACAAAGTGTGGTGAAATTGGGAAAGGAACTTGGGAAAAGAAGGCATTCTAAATGCGACCCTCAAAAAGTGCAAAAAATATATTTTTTGTCAATATTTAATAACTTGGGATTCTTTTCAAATCTTGGGATTTTTCAGTTGAACTTCGGGACATTTTTACATTCTCAGCTACAACCCTTCCTGAGAAAATCCATTAATACCTCCTTTCTAACCTTTGTCCGTTCTTTATTTTAAACAGTTGGTCAACTTTGGCAACTATACTCTGACTAAAACAATAGTTATGATAATTCTCTTATAGGTCACAGAAGGATTTGTTATAGAAGCTTCGAAAGGGGCTTATTCAATTTAAAATCGAAAGCTCTAGCACCCTTTTTAATAGTTGAAAGTGATTGGAGGGCAACCAGCCCCTCCCCACGCCCATCATTTCCCCAAGCAGATGCAATCAAAACTTTGAGATAGCCATTTTGTTCAGCGTAGTTGAAAGGTCGGGAAATTATATCTTTAAGGATGACAACCCTTTTTGAGGATGACTTCCCTGTCTGGTTTTGGCACACCTAAAGGCATATTTTTAAATTCTCAGCGGCAACCCCCCCCCCCCCCCCACCCCACCCCCGCGCCCCGAGAAAGTTCTGGGAATTTCCTTTCTGCTTTTGGTACACCTAACAAAATACGGTTTCTTTTCAAATACCATCCTTTTTTCAACTACCACTACTGGTTAAAAACACAATAAAGACAACTCTAAGTCGGACTAAATTGTTCTCTGTCCACCAGTAATTTACTCCAAAGTTGCTGACGACTCAAGTGTTAGGTGAGCCACATCCATACACCAATCCAAATGTAACAAAGTTAAATAATGCATATTTATAGAGACACTCTTTATAAACATTTATATTCTAAAATACTTATAATGAACTTGGCGGTGCATCCTTTTTTAAAACTTGAACAGGAGAGTCAAAGCCAGTAACTCCCAAATATTTAATTCCATTCTTCGTGAGCACAAAATTCGGATCTACTGGATTTGCTAAAGCTTCTTCAATCGCTTTTTCCAGGCTATCTGCATTAATTAGCGTCTTCGACATCTCCTTCAAGATAAAGCAGGTTAATAAACAGATGAAAACCCGTTGCACAGAATGGCATTTTAAGACAAAATCCCGACTGAAATTCCGGAGCATTTTCGCTATTGCGATTGTTTTTCATTCTTATAGAACAATCATATTTTTTGTAGATGATATATTTTAAATTAGGAAAGAGACTTTCTTATACAGACAAATATATTGATTAAAATCTGTCTTTTTATACTAAATTATTCTATAAAAAATGTCAGGAAAAGACATATCTCTATATGTGAATATAATATTTGGTTCTACCAGATTTTCTAAGGCTTTTTCAAATGCTTTATGCTACCTGCAGTAATTACCGTCTTCGACATATCCTTCAATGAAAAGCAAGGTAATAATCCGATAAAATCTCGAGGCAGCGTTTGGTATATAATGCTAAAATCTCGAATGAAATCCCGAAACACGATTGTTATATAAATTCTTGCTCATTCTTATAAAACCAATGGATATAATCATTTTTTAGATGACATTATTTTATTTTAGAAAACAGACTTGTTTTAAACAAGGAAATCAACATGTCTTTTTAGATTCTATTATTTGATCAAAAACTGTCGGGAAAACACAGATCCCTACGCTCGAATACAAAACTTAGATCTACAAAATCTACCATGCTTTTTTCTTGGCTCTCCACGGTGATAAATGTCTTCAAGAAAAAAAAAGTAGGTTAATAAACAGCTAAAAGTCCGAAGCACGGCTTGGCATCTTTTATGTTTGTTACAGCAAATAATTTTTTCCTATCAAACAGACCGATTAATTTAATTTCTTTTAGATTACAATATTTTATGCTTAAATAGCTATTCAATACTTATTTTCTTAATCATAAGATTAAAATATATTGGACATTCCAATTTGATTCTAAATATAAAAAATAAATTAATTTAAAAATTAAGTTTTAACAATGAAAATTTACTATTTACTTTCCGACCAGAAAAATAATTTACTATTCATTATTCTGGGAGCCATTTAGTGTCAGCCTATTATCTCCATTGAAATCCAGTCAAAAAGACAAGATTCCTGTCACGTTGTTAACCCCCCTCCCCCTCGAGGGATCAGACGTATATGTACCTACACGCAGCACAGTTTCCAAATCTTTCAGACAGGCAAGAAAAAAGGGCTTCCGAGAATTACAAAAATATGTCATCCATATGGATGTTACTCGAATTACAGCTCACTGTTATGAATCCACTCATGCACATAAATATATAAATATTAATTAAAAAACACATACATATCATTGTCTAACACAGGGGTGGCCAACCCGTGGCCCGAATGCGACTCGCTGTAAATATTTTTGCGACCCGCGAGATTCTTCACACTTTTATATTCTGCGCCCTCATGATGAGCGCCATCTTGGAACAACAGAGATTCGATGTTTCACTCTTAGCAATGCAGTTTATCCATGTATATAGCCCAAGTATTATATTATTATGTTGTATAGCCCATGTAGTATCGATGTATCACGTTATGCAAGAAGAGTTATCAAAACAGTGAATTACATTCGATCACATGCACTTGCGCATCGACAATTTAAGATTTTCTGAAAGAATTAGACTCTGAATACGTTGACGTTGTGTATCTCAGTCGCGTCAGACGGTTAAGTCGTGGAAGATGTTTACAGCAATTTTATAAGTTACGGGAAGAAATTGATTTACGAATGACAAACAAAGGTCCTTGCCAGAATTAAGAAATGATGAATGGTTATTGGATTCATGCTTTTTAGTGGATATTGTCAACAAACTCAATAAATTAAATATTCATTGCAAGGAAAAGATAACCTCATAGTCGATACATTTAATCACATCAGAGCATTTCAGAAGAAAGTGTTGTTATTTGAATCACAATGGAAAATTAATAATGCTCACCACTTTCCATTGTTGAAAGAATTGAATCATTTGTTATTGAACCATTGTCATTTGAATTGAACCATTGTCATTTGAATCACAATGGAAAATTAATAATGCTCACCCCTTTCCATTGTTGAAAGAATTGAATCATTTGTTATTGAAACATTGTCATTTGAATTGAACCATTGTTATTTGAATCACAGTGGAAAATTAATAATGCTCGCCACTTTCCAATGTTGAAAGAATTTAAGAAATCAAAATGTAACAATTATATAAAATATGCGGAAGAAATAAGAAAGCTTGTAGATGCTTTTGAAAGCCGATTCAATAATTAAGAGTTGGAAAAGAAACACCAAAATTTTTGAAATATATTCATCTCCTTTATATATTGAAATTGAGTCTATCGCAGAATATCTCCAAATGGATCTGATTGACATACAGTGCAATAATGAACTAAAACGCATGTTTGAAAAGTCAGAATCAAAAATAGATTTTTTTTAACATGTACGTCACATAAGAAAAACTATCCAATTCAAGAAATTTGGCACAAAAAGTTGTTAGCGCTTTTGGTTCAACTTACCCCTGCGAATCGGTTTTTTCGAAAATGAAATTGACCAAACACAAAACAGCTCAAACATAATGGACATTAACCTTCAACACCACTTACAATGTGGAAACACCCAATTTGAGATCGGCTTGCAAAATGACTTATGCCAGATTTGCCCCTAACTCAGACTATCTGTCTTGGCTTTATCTCCAATTAGCCATTGCTTGATGGCAACTTGATTATAATTCTCTAGCGCAAAATTTAATTCAAATTTTCTAGCACAAATTTTTACAGCTAATTCGAATATAATAAAACATTTTCTATCACCACAATTTTTGGGCAGTAATTATTTAGTTCTGTCCAAGGATGGATGTGTGGACGGATGGATGATAGACTTATCTATCAACAAGTGAAACTACATCATTTCTATACAATCCTAAAAAGGGCTTATGCCAGATTTGCCCCTCACACAGACTTTCTGTCTTGGCTTTATCTCCACTTAGCCATGGCTTGATAGCAACTTGATTTTAATTCTCTAGCGCAAAATTTAATTCAAACTTTCTAGCGCAAATTTTTACAGTTAATTCGAATACAAAATCAAGATGTTCCTATCACCATAATTTTCGGGCATTCATTTTTTTTCACAAAATTTAGGTGTTTTAGATTTTTTGCGAAGATTATTTGCGATGGCAAATTCGAAGTGCATCTTGTAATTCCGTACAAAATTTCTATTAGAATTACATATAAGAATAAAATTAAAAAGATTTGCGCCTCAGAGCAATCAAGGCATTGTCTGTAAATTCTAGCTCATTCTTGTTATAGCTTAAAAATAAGAATAATTAATAATTTTATGATTTAGGGACGTTTTCTAAGGCAGTTTCACATACAAATTAAAAAATTATTAGATTTTTCTAACATTCACAGTTTTTGCAGAATAGTCTTTTAGGTCTTATGCAGAGGCGTAATTTTCTATGGGACAGGGGGACAACTGACCCTCCCAGACCTCGGTTTGTCGTCCTCAGACCCCAGCTACCCCCTCCCCCCCCCCTCAGCTGAAATTTGGTTTCTTCAAGATCTTGGCAAAAGTAAAATCAGCCTGCATAATTCAAGCATCCACAGAAACGGGTCAGTTTTCTTTAGTTTATGTTTACCTTTATAGTACTACACGGCTCATTTTTCAGTTTTCACGGTCAGGTTTCACTTGATTTGGGAAAATTGGCTCCAACTAAGTTCCCCCCCCCCTCAGGATATTGACAAAATTACACAACTGGTCTGATGATTTTCTCGAATTTCAGGCAATAAGCTTTAACCAATCATAAGTACGCTCCTACGGACGCCAGAAGAATATAATTGTATTTCTGAATTCAGAAATAAAACTGAATCAGAATACTTTTTCTGAGCTATTAAAATTAAAGTCTTGAAAATTCCAAAACACCTATATCTTCTGCGTTTGAGTCACAGATAGGAAATAGATTTTCCCTTTATCAGATTAGTGAAAAAAGGAATTTAGATTATATTTTTGAGCTTAGCATAGTCGAAGGCTTGTCCCTATTTTTGTCCCTATTTTGTGTGGGGACGAAAATGATGATTTAATTCAGGTTTGATGTTTATGTACGGAGTTAAGAGGTTTGAGAGAGTGAATTTTTCCGGGGTGGTTCGAAAGGGAAAAATGGGTGGGTAATATATTAAGAGATAGAATTTTTGGGGGGATAAAGAATTTGGGAAGGTTTGTTGGACTGGGCATGGAGCATAGAGATCATATTCTTTAGATTTATTTTTATTTTATTTTTGTTTTGTTTATAATAAGGGCGTTTACATTTATTATTTTTGAAGTGTATTGTGTACTAACCATGGCCCAGTAGGGCTTTTAGTGTTAATAAATTATATCATATCATAGTATATTCTATTAGAATCATATACTTAGCGTGGCAAGCATCTAATAGCAACTGGCCACAGTGGCTAGGACTGTATCCTTATTCCTACAGACTGATTATTTTACTCATTACTAGCATAAGAATAGAAGCTTCTAAAATAGCGTATGCTTCAAGTGGATTTTGCAACCCTAAAATAGCATAAGGTTTCCAAGACGGTACGAAGTCTAGATTTATTTTGGCACTGGATGAATTTAAAAAAGAGAAATTTAACACACTTTTCTATTAAAAAATACCTACATTTTCATTAAAAAAATCAACATGTAATAGAAAAATGTTGAATGTGTGCGAGTTTTTTTTTCAATTTTACTTTTTGTAGCCGTGGTCATGGTGGCTTTAAAACATCAAATATCTTTCTATTTATGGTCTAAATACCCATAGACTTGTTTCAGAAATAATACAGAGTACAAGAATCAAAACGGCAATTTTTTCCCCAGAACCGTTATTTAACTAATCAAAATTACAGTCATTGCCGTAAAGTTACCACCATTGAAGTTACAACCCCTTTCTGAAAAAAAGCTAATGTCTACACTCACAATCAACCAAGAGAAAATAAAATACTAAAAAAAATAAACAAAGAGGATAAAAAGAGTATCAAAGAAAATAGCATGCTCTAACCTTCGTTCTGCCTGATTCTAAATATCAAAACAATCATTGAATCAATCTCATCGATTGATAATGCTTCTCTCACTACTACCCCAAAACACACACAAACACACAAAAAAAAAGGTTCAAAACACCAAAAATAATAAAGAAAAAATTCCTCGAGAAAATTGTGCATTTTGACCCAAAAATACCCGATAGTTTTGACCCAGTTCGAAGAATATGGACTCTTATATTTCTCTCAGAAAAAAATCTGGTCAGTTCCATCGGCACAGCATCGCAAATTGTTAATACCAGGCATTTACGCTATGACTTATATTAGAAAAGAAGGCATTTCGAGGGAGGGGCGGAAATTAATAAAAAAAAAACACCAAACAATAGGTAAGCTAAACGAAACTAATTAGACTAAACGAATTAGACTGAATACCGAATTGAGAAATGAAAGTAATATCTGTGATTTTCGACTAATTGCCAACGAGGCAGCACTGCTTCATTTTATACATAAACTTGGCGTCGAATAAACCCATCTCCAACAAATATTAAAAACAAGTTTTTTCAACTGAAAATAAGGAGCAACGTTAAAACTTAAACGAACAGAAATTTTTCCGTGTATGAAATAGGATGCCCCTCTTCCATAACCGCTCTTTACACTAAAGCTTTTTAGTACTTTTAAAAGAGCTTCTGTTTCTTACTAAACGGCCCTTGTGCTGCAAGTCTTTCTTAAAGAATTGGGACAAAAGTCAGACTTTAGCGTAAAGAGCAGGATGATGAGGAGGGGGCAGCCCATTTCATATATAGTATAATTTCTATTCGTTTTAACTTTAAAGTTGCTCCTTACTTTCAGTTGAAAAAACTTGTTTTTTTTTTAAATTTAATTTCTGATCCTTTTTCAGTTAATGCCGGGAAGTCCACCTCCTCTCCATGGCAAATTTCCCCGTCCCTACAAAACAAATTCCTCCATTGAAAGTTCCCCCGTGCAAAATCATCACACCCCCTGAGAAATTACTCCCAGACAATTCCATCCTTGCTGCAAATTCAGCCCATAAAATTTCTTGCGGACAATTCCGCCTGAAAAATTCTCCTCAACATACTTTTATTTGAGAAAAGAAAAGAGCGGTTATTTAATTTATTTCTGATCGTTTTTTCAGGTTTGCCAGAAATCCCATCAATGCAGAATATTTACCCGTAAATCCCCCCCCCCCATGGAAAGTTTCCCTCGCAGAACGTTCCACGAGGAGAATTTCTCCTGGTGATAATTTCCCAATGAGAATTCCTGCCGCGGAATATACCCCCTCCTCTACAGCAAAATCCTCAAGAGAATTCTAACCCCACTGAAAATTTTTCCGGAAGATTCCCCCAGAACATCTCCATATGTAAAATTAAGTCAACAAAGAGAAACTAAGATAAGTAAAATTAATTTGTATATGAATACTAAGAAGTTATCCCGTGTAGAATTTCCACTGGAAAGCTCACCCCCAGACTCCCCTCCCCCCCCCCCCCTCAGGTAAATTTTCAGTTTACAACAAAATTTAGCTAGGATGAAAGTGAATATACCACTCGATGCCTTTTTATGCTGTTTTATAATTCAATAATTGTTTCTGGGGCAAATTCCATTTTGAAGTCTTAAAGGGCTGAAAAGGCTCGAAACAGCCAATAGTCACCAAAATTTTAAAAGCATGTTTCTGGCTAGTGAGAATAAATAGTCATTTGAAGCTGATTCAGGAATAGTAATTATTATTTTATTTAGTCTTAATAATAAAATGTTATTTTAAAAACAAGTTTTCAGAAATTTTAAAAGTAGCTTAGCTATAAGCCCTTCAATATTGACGTCAGTTTCCCCGCAGACCCCCCCCCCCCCCCAAAAAAAAAACTGTCTGTCTACTTCCCAATAACAAAAAGGCTACTATATGTAAACAATAGGCGAATTTCATAACTTGCAGCCCTTTCCCCGGGAGCTTTAGGGGGCCATGGCATTTCCAAAGGCAAAATTATTGAACCTTTCAACAATGTTGAACAAAATGGCTATCTCAAAATTTTTATGAATATTGAAAAAAGGGCGTGGGATGGGGGCTGGTTGCCTTCTAATTTTTTTTTTTCGTCACTTAAAAAGGGCACTAGAACTTTTAATTTCCGTCCAATAGAGCCTTCTCTTGATCTTCTAGGACTGTTGCTTCGATACAATCATCCCTTGGAAGAACAAAACAAACAAACAAAAATAAATAAACATACATCCGTGATCTTTCTTCTGGAAAAAATTTCAATATTTCTCATTATATCAGATGAGAGCATGAAATCACTTCAGTAGGGTTCTATAATATGCTGAATCTAATGGTGCGATTTTCATTAAGATCCCGTGACTTTTTGGGGGTGTTTCCCCCTTTTTTTTCAAAAATCAGGCAACGTTTCTCAGGCTCATAGCTTTTGATGGGTAACATTAAACAAATTTGGAATCAGCAGAAAAAGCCAATTTTTTTATGTATCTATTGTTATCCAAATTCCGTTTTATGTATCTATTGTTATGAAAATTGATAACAGAGAAATATTAGCCAGGCAAAAATATCTATGGAGATGAGCAACTATCCTTCTCGCGGCCAACGTAATGAGCTTGAACTTACGGTTATCTACTAGGTAAGTTCAAGCTCACCACGTTGGCCGAGAGAAGGAACCTCCTATGCCTTCGTTTCGGTACCAAGACCCTGTCTGTTGCTCGATTACGTTCCATCATCCCCGAACCCTACCTTCCCGGCCACAACAGACCTTCCCGTAAAAAATCTCATAAAGTCCCCAAACTGACTCCCATCCCAGCTAAACACGAAAGATATCGGAAGAGTTTTGTTCCGAGTTTTGTTGAGTTATACAATAGCCAGGAAAATTAGTCTTAAATTTTACTGTTATGTATTTTTTTTTAACTTTTTAACTAAATTTTTGACTCATCTTTTTCTTATGTATTTTCATTAATTTTATTGTTTCCTATTTTGTATTTATTTTTGACTTTCTAATTAAGTGTTGACCTTTTTCATGTAATTTTTTTAAAATGAATTATGTTTGACGTGAACGTCACGTTCTTTTGATGATATATATGTATATATATATATATATATATATATATATATATATATATATATATATATATATATATATATATATATATATATATATATATATATATATATATATATATATATATATATATATATATATATATATATATATATATATATATATATATATATATATATATATATATATATATATATATATATATATATATATATATATATATATATATATATATATATATATATATATATATATATATATATATATATATATATATATATATATATATATATATATATATATATATATATATATATATATATATATATTATATATATATATATATATATATATATATATATATATATATATATATATATATATATATATGTATATATATAGTGCTTTTTTTTACGTAAAATTCAAATTCGGTAAACCTGCTGTGAAAGAAATTTTTAAAATAAAATTCTATTCTATGACAAACACTATTAGCGACATCTACGTTTCTGCTTTATAAAAAAACAGATGGGCTTTTGTCCTTCTATGAAACAAAATCAACAATAAAAATCTAAACTATAAAAGATGGCAATGTTTGTTAAAACAGTTTGTCTTTTTCTTAATCTTCTTTGGGGCTCACAATTTTTCTTGATCAGTATATTTATGGTAAGACTATAGCACTTAATTTGTGGTTTTTCTATTAACTGATTTGTTTCTGTAGGTTTTTCTAACCATGGGTATGGGCCAGCATTGTCAATTTCAGAGAGGCACTCTTGGGATGAATTTACCAAACAATGTTTCAGCAAAATCCTTTCGGAAATTTTGCATTAAAAATCGAATAATTATCCCAATGAAATTTCTGATCACAATAAAAGATAATAGCCTATTTTGGAGGAAAGGGCGTCTTGACTTAAACCCCTTACCCCTCGGCAGTAGTAGAAGTGCTAGAGACCGGTATGAACTTGGGCATATGGATTTAAAAATGAATTCAGGTTAATAGAAAATCTTAGCCCCAAACATTGGAGCAAACCATTGTTTTAACCCGGTAAATTGTTGTGACGTATATTGGCATCTAAATTACCAAGGGCAATGACAATGAAATATGATTGTTTTCATTTTTTCAAGGGGAAACTTAAACAACCCCATATATCATATAAAAAAAATTCGGGAAATCAATTACTATTCAAAAAGATTTCTAGAATTTAGTTATGTAATTTTCACTAGTAGCGGGCGCCAAATTAAAAAAAAAATCGGCAGAAAAAGCAGCAAAAAAAACGCTTAAACATATGGCACGCACTAAACAGCTTAAGAAGGGGTAGCTTTTCTTTGAATGTTTAATTGTCTTTGAGAATCAATAGACTATTTATATTTAAATTTCTGTAAATGAAAAAAAATTTTCAATTCAATAATTAGTTTTGCTTATTAATTTTCACGGTTCAACGTGGCAACATTGACAGAAATATAATACGGCCTCAGAAAATTCATAATTTTGAACCAGCCTAAAGAAAAACATAGAGAAATCAAAGTATCCAGGTATGAATAAGTCTAAGATGGTTCATGGGCATAAAAAAATAATAACAGCATTGCCAAGAAAAAACACTTGACAATACCTCCAGTTCCTCGACCATTTTAGTGTATTCCTTGATTCTCTTGTCAGTCCTCTCAATGAATTTTTGTTTTGCTTCCAAAGTTTTTTCTCTCTGTTCTTCCAACATACGGGTGTATCTCTCTTCACGTAGTTTCCCAATTCGCTCATTTTCGTGCCTAAAAAGTTTTTTCAAGTTAAAATTTTTCAAGTTAAAAATTTTTTTCTATATTTCATAAAATTTCAATTAAATTTCATAAATTTCAAGTTAAAAGAATAATTTCAATTAAAAGAATAAACTTTCAAGTTAAAAATTAACTTGAAAAAGTTTTTTCAAGTTAAAAATTTCTACTTGGAAACTGCATACTTCAAAAAAACATATTTTAAATCCCGCTGTTTCCAAAGAGTCTTTCTGGGCCGATTCTATTTTCTCTTTTTTTAATAAAAGAAGGGCGAAGTAACCAAAAGTAAAATTTTGTGCTCAAAAATGCTCCTAGAAGAACCTGAAAAAAAGATAATTAGAGATAATTGGTTGAAGAAACTGCTGCTGGCATTGGAGTTCAACCCAAGATTACCCAGTGACTAGAAGGAGCTTCTAACCCTGGACCAACAGAAACATCTGGCGATCTATTCATAGGGCTATAAAATAAATTATTATTATTATAGCTTTTAAATGTAGACTTTACAGCTCAATTGAAATCAAATAATTGAAATAATAATCACATACAGGACATTTTTGTATGGTAAGGAAAAACTTATATGTCTATGGTATTGACTTGTTTTCATAGCCGTACCACATATCACGCTTGTGCAATACCGTAGACATATACAGGTGTGTGATCAGAAACTGTTTCAAGACGGGAAAGCCAACAAGGGGAGGAGGGAGGGGAGTTTGGGAGTGGGATTCCTGAACTTTCGAGATGTATACAACTCTCACAGCGCATCTAAAGAGGCATGTCTACCCAATGGGAGGCAACTGGGCTGAAAAGCCTACGCTTAGTTAAAATTCGAACCAATCATAGGATTGGGGGCATAGGAGGAGAAACTCGACGTGCATGAAACAGAGACCAAGGATTTCCAAGAGGTGAGGGGGGATGAAGTTCGGAAAAAGTTCACAAACCCATGGCAAGGGATGTCAGTAAGACATATTTGCATAATTTGGCAGTTAATGGGGGTGGGGAGGGGGGAAAATATCCTAAAGTAAATTTTGATTGTTTAAATGGTCAATATCCAGTAACACTTAAAGAGGTAAATATTTTTGAGCGGGCTAATGAACATTTAAAATAAAAGACAAGCACCAGCACTTATATTTATGATTGTTTAATGTGTTTTTATTGTTTATAATGTATTGCGTAGTGTTTTTAAATTCACCAAGAAGCGTGTTTATTAAGTAGTTACTTTTCTTCCCTACCGCTTGAATAGCACCTATTTCTATAGTAAGCCCTCTTGCCCCCTACCTCTTTTTGTTTGTCAAAGGAGGGTCATGTCCTTTAAAAATGCTGCAAAACATTATATTTATCTATAATTTTGTTTTTATGGGTAAGGAATCTCTGCTTTCTCTTGTGGATGTCCTTGGGAACATACACCTTAAACATTAGAGGTACAGTCTTCGGTTAATCTTGGAGTCAATTCCTTCTACCCGCCCTTCTCCCCCTCCCCCTGTGCGCAAGAAAACGTAGCTGTCTCGAACAAAATTTATCCCCTTTTTAAAAACTCGCAGCACAAATCATGATTTTTTAGTTAATGGTGAGTGCGTTTTGTCAATAAAACAACTCTTATAATGACAAAAGTATAACTCAACTTCTGACAAAAATCCAAGACAGTTTAAAGGATATTTCCTCCTGCAAAAATCCACCAGTAAAAGCATTGTTCAAACAGTTCGTGGTAACGAACTGTAAGTAAGGAGCGACCCGGCTCAATGGTAACTGAAACTCTAAAAAACGGAATTTTGATACCAATAGATATATCAATAAAGAATCAGATTTTAATTTTGATTTCAAATATATAAGTTTCATCAAGTTTAGTCTTACCCATCAAAAGTTACGCGCCTGAGAAAATTTGGCTGATTTTCGAAAAAAGGGGGAAAGACCCCCTAAAAGTTATAGAACCTTGATGAAAATCACACCATCATATTCAGCGTATCAGAGAACCCTACTTTAAAAGGTTTCAAGCTCCTATCTAAAAAAATGTGGAATTTTGCATTTTTTTGCCAGAAGAAAGATCACGGATACGTGTTTTTTTTTTTTTTTTTTTTTTTTTTTTTTTTTTTTCAGGGGTAATCGCATTGAGCCAGTGGTCCTAGAATATCTTAGGAGGGTTCATTGGGACGGAAATTAAAAGTTCTAGTGCCCTTTTTAAGTGACCAAAAAATGGAGGGCAACTGGGCCCCCTCCCACGCTCATTTTTTTTTATGAAAGTCACCCAATTAAAATTTTGAGATAGCCATTTTGTTCAGCATAGTCGAAAATCTAATAAATATGTCTTTTAGGATGACTTAATCCCCCACAGTTCCCATGGGAAGGGCTGCAAGTTATGATCTTTGCCCATTGCTTATTTTTTTCTGGTGGGGGGGCTGGAGGAGGGGGTTACCATGGAGAATCTTTCCGTGGAGGATGTTTCTTGGGGGTAAAGGACATTTCTATGAAGGGGGCGCCGGATTTCCCAGCATTATTTAAAAAACGATCAGAAATTAAATTTAAAAAAAACAAGTTTTTTCAACTGAAAGTAAGAAGCAACATTAGAACTTAAAACGAACAGAAATTATTAAGTATATGAGGGGGTTCTCCCCCAAGTCAATACCTCGCTCTTAACGCTACAGTTGTTTTTAGTGCTTTCAACAGAGCTATATATTCTAATTAGACGGCCTTTGTGATTCAGGGGTTTGTGAATTAAATTTGTTTTAACTTTTAACGTAAAGAGTGTCGTATTGACTAAGGGGCGAACCCCCTCATATACGTAATAACATATACATAATAAAAAAAAAACACTAAAAAAAAACAAGCGATACGGTTCAATAGTAATCGAAACTTTTAAAAACGGAATTTTGATGTCAATAAATGTATCAAAAGAATGGGCCTATAATGCTGATTCTAAATATATAAATTTTATTAAGTTTAGTATTACTCATCAAAGGCTATGAGCCT
Organism: Artemia sp. Qi Xiang Cuo; assembly: GCF_049724085.1. Taxonomy (NCBI): domain Eukaryota; kingdom Metazoa; phylum Arthropoda; class Branchiopoda; order Anostraca; family Artemiidae; genus Artemia; species Artemia sp. Qi Xiang Cuo. The sequence continues at coordinate 16,308,993 of NC_142797.1, read as the reverse complement.
GAGAAAATTTACCTGTTTTTTTAAAGAGGGGGAAAACATCCCCTACAAGTGAAAGAATTTTAATGAAAATCACACCGCCAGATTCAGCGTATCAGAAAACCCTATTACATAGGTTTCAAGCTCATATCTGCAAAAATCTGCAACTTTGTATTTTTTGCCAGAAGAAAAATATACGAATATAGAATTTCGTTACGTAAGTTAATTTGTAAATCACGTCAGAAACAAATTTAGAGACAGCCATTTAGCAAAAGAAAAGTAAAAATTTTATGCAGAATTTTGTTTACTTATTCAATGACGGTGAGCCAAAATAAAAGCTGCATTAACTAAAAAACGATCAGAAATTAAATAAAAAAAAAAATTTTTTTAAAATTAAATTAAGGATCGAAATTAAAAATTAAAAAGAACAGAAATTATTCCGTATATGAAAGGGGCCGTCCCCTCCTCAACGCCTCGCTCTTTACGCTAAAGCTTGACTCTGTCTCACAACTTTATTTTTTTAAACAATAAAAAACTTGGTATCTCCATATATTTTCCTGTCAAGTTTTTCTCTTGGGGGAGCAAAGGTTTGCACGCAATGTTGACTTGTGGTCGTGTGGTCTTTGACTTGTGTGACATGTTGACTTGTGGTCTTTGTTTTTTTTTTTAAACCACCTTGGTGTCTTCGTGGTGCCTTGGTATCTCCATATATTTTCCTGTCAAATTTTTCTCTTTGGGGAGCAAAGGTTGGCACGCAATGTTGACTTGTGGTCATGTGGTCTTTGACTTGTGTGACATGTTGACTTGTGGTCTTTTATTTTTTTTTTTTTAAACCTCCTTGGTGACTTCGTGGTGCCTTGGTATCTCCATATATTTTCCTGTCAAAATTTTCTCTTAGGGGAGCAAAGGTTGGCATGCAATGTTGACTTGTGGTCGTGAAAATATCTTTGAATTTTTTTTTTAAACCTCCTTGGTGTCTTCGTGGTGCCTTGGTATCTCCACACATTTTCCTGTCTTGGTGTCTTCACACTTCCAGCAGGAGTTCCACGATAATTTGTCGTAAAAATCAACGATAATTTATAAAGAAGAATTTATACTTAGAATTTAATTTAGATCTAAATTAGAAAAGATAAGTCACAGATGGTTTAAGAGAGGATTGCGTTGAAGACACCCTGCATATAGTAAACAACCTCTGTTGTACAGCCCAATTTCTATCTTTAAATTTTGTTCTCAAACAGCGTGGGAAACTATAAGAGTGGAAATTAGCGAAGGTTCCGAGAAAATACCAACACTATCTAGCCTCTGGCGACTTTAAACATGACTTTAGACAAGCTTAAATCCCACAAGCCCACCTAGCCTACCGAGATTTTCCCAATTTAACCTAGGCCTAATTTATACTGGCTGGATTTTGGCTTAAATAATTCTTGAAGAAAAAATACTAATTAATAAACACTTGCAAAGAAATTCCAGCTTTAATCCAACTGCAGTAGGCTATAAATTAATTATAGCAAATACTGTATTTTCTTTGAAATTACTTTTTCTGCCCTTCTCTGCATCTTAAAGTATCTGAAAGAATAGGATGACCAGCTTTGGGTCCAGCACGTGAGTGGGTAATTATAGAGGCATAAGCTTGGTTTCAGTAGGAAGAAAATTATTACGTGTGATGTTACTTTAGACCACAGTTTATAGAATTATCCAGTAAGTTTATCGCAGATCATTTCTGGTCTTCATTCTCGGTACGAACAAAAAGCTCCTCCCACTTCTTTCTGCATTAGCGGGTTAGTCTGTTTCCGTCAATCAATGAGAAATGGTTACAAAGTTGCATTATTCATAATAGGGGGTTTCCACTTGTTTCGTGTCCAAGAGAAATCTGACTTGTGTACCCGTGAAAAGATCTAATGCCACTTATGTTTCTATCTGCAAAAACGTTCTCTGGAGCACTCGCACCTTGGTCCGGGTTTTTATAATGGGCGAGATAGGGTATGATCATACTGCTAATTCTATAAATTGTGCTTTAGACTTAGAGATGTTGTATACAAAGCTTTAAGAGAAAAACAGTGTGGTCTTAGGAAGGGGGGTAAAGGCATCTGCTAAATTTTCCCTCTTAGATTAATAATTGAGAAGTGCCTGAGTCACTAGACCCCTTTAAGCATCAGTTTCATAGATTAATAAAAGGCGTAATATTCAGACAAATAGAAGAGCTCTAATGAAGGCCCTATCCTTATATGGTATACCAGATACATACATTAATGTGATTAGCGCTATGTACGAGAACAATATTGCTGTGGTTAAGATAGGATATAAGCAAAGTGGCTGGTTTGGTATTGAATCAGGAGTTAATCAGGGTAATGAGGATGATCATTGATCATCCTAAGGGACACAGCAAAGACTAGGGGAGAGCAGGGAGTCAAATGGGAAGATTAGGTTATATGTTTGTCGTAAATAAAAACGTTATAAAAATGAATGATTGTTTGAATGCTTTGAGAGTTCAGGGTACAGGAATAGGTCTGAAAATTAATGTAAAGAAGACCAAGTCACTTAGACTAGGAATAAATGACAGTGAATAGGTGATGTTGGGTAATGAGAAATGAGAAATTTCACTTGCCTGGATAGCGTTCTTAGAAAAGATGGTGGATCCAGTGAAGATGTAAAAAGTATAAAACCCAACCCCCAGGGTGTTTTCTCAGTTGAAAAAAGTTTGAAAGAAATAGGAAGATGAATCTACGAACAAAAATTAGAATATTGGAAGCTACAGTGATGACAGTGGTCACGCACGGTTCTGATTCTGAAAAGTGTATGCTTTGGAAGACGAAGGAAGATCTGCTTGATATTTTCCCAAGAATTGGCTACAGATAGTTTTTGGTACCTATTTGATAGACCGTATTTTAAACAGTAAGCAACACGAAAAATGTGGTTCTATCCCACTCCCTTGGGCTATAATGAAAAGAAGGTTGATAAGGCTAGGACACGTTCAGATTAAGGATGACACAAAGTTCAGGATCGTCCTCTTCGGCGTAAATAAGGATTTAAATGGATTGGAACGTCTTGGGAGGGGATAAAGAGGAAAACTTTGAAGAGATTGGGATGGAGAAGGAGTGCATGTAGCTGTCTTGGCCTCTGGCAGCATGGTGCTACACTGAGTTGTAAGCAGTAGTAGTTTGTACGTAGTTTGATGAAGTCGCCCGACACTACGCTACAATAGACACTAGCAGTTGTTAATCCCTATTCTTCCACATTAAATCGTCACTGTTATAAAATTCTTATTCTCTTTAATTCATACCTGTTAAACTCCAGCGCTTTTAAGTGATCCTCCTCAAGTTGATTTAAGAAATCTGAGCCAATGGAACTGGCAGCCACAACTTTTTCCTGTTCAGAAGACAAAAACATCCTAATTGATTTCATGTTCGTTCTATAGATGCGTTCAAGGCGGTATATTTCCAGTTTTTCATCTTCTGGTATCACTGGTTTCTTAGGAATACGGAACAGCTTACTTTTTGCAGTTGGCATCCAAGTTGGTTTTCTTGCATAGCGGACAAAATCTTTGGTAAGATTTACAGGCTTTAATTCAAGTGATTTTTTCATCGCTTTAAGTGCTGACATTTTAATTTACCTAAAAAAAGAACATACAATTCATGTTTGAAATTTGAAAAAAGTCGGATTTCACATTAATAAATCTTATCTTTCCACAAAATCAATCGTTGCAGTTTAAAAAAACAGAACATAAAAGCTTTCTAATTTTCCTAGAGTTTTGGATGAGAATGAGGTCGATATTGGAGAGGCAGGGTCGTAAAAAAAAAATCTAAAAAGAAGAAAACTACACAGAAAACAAAAGAGATTTGGAGATACCATAAAATGTCAAAGTTTCATGGTGCGGATGCTTTTCCTGCATACACTCACACTTGCGTTATATCTCGCAGTGGAAGAACACAGATATATATATAGTATATATATATATATATATATATATATATATATATATATATATATATATATATATATATATATATATATATATATATATATATATATATATATATATATATATATATATATATATATATATATATATATATATATATATATATATATATATATATATATATATATATATATATATATATATATATATATATATATATATATATATATATATATACTATGTTCCCACTTGAGGAGTGGCGTCACTCGAGGAAATTTATAGTCTAGTAGACGACACAGCATTCGCACGGGATTCTGATTATTCTTTTTGGCGCGCGTTTTGGTTTGGAAAATCTCTTCCTAGCTAATTTATCTACTTCGGGTTGCCTCCCCGTAGTAGCATAATACTTGTAGGCATGAAAATACAATAAGTCGGGGGTAATAGGCTTGAGACAGTCTGTGCAGGATTTCGACTCTTTTTGATAGAAGAGCACCAACAAGCGCTGAAAACCATGTTGTGACCAAGATGGGCCCAGGATTGCACATAGCCTCCATTCATAATGGAGCTTCCAGGGACTTCTTGCTGTCCGGTTCCAAGCCGACGTAAGCGCTTCGGTGTAGACTTGAGAAGATGTGTTGGTCCTGCCCTGCACTGGTACCCAGGAACATTGCTTTTCCTGAGGCCAAAATAGTTTCGATGATTTAAAGAATACGAAAATTGGAACTTGGAATGTTACTACGTTAAAAAATAACTATCGTATCGACATTTTGACTAACGAATTCAGACGATTCTATCTGGGTTTATTAGGAGTTTCATAAACTCACATCCCAGGGGTAGGAAGCATGTCCCTGTAAAACCAACTGACGGATATACATGTGACTCGGATGAATTTTATTTACAGTTACAGGAGCAAATAGAAAGGGTCCCAGGTAGAAAGCTTTAGCGAAGGTTTTACCCTTTTATGGTATACCAGACAAATACATTAAAGTGATTATTGATATGTACTAGAATAACACTGCTGTGGTTAAGGTAGAAAATGAGGTTAGCAGCAGGTTTCGTATTAAATCAGTAGTTAAGCAGGGTCGTGTTCTATCCCCCTTTATATGGCTCATTTTGATGGACTTTGTCTTAACGAGCACAGGAAATACAATGGGAGAACACGGAATCAAATGGGGAGGAAAAAATGAATGAACTTTTAGAAGTTTTGCAAGTTCAAGGTGCTAGAATAGATTTGAAAATTAATGTTAAGAGGACTAAGTCACTAAGGCTATGAATAAGTGAAGATGAAAAGGTGACGTCGGGTAACGAAAAGATTGATCATGTGGACAGCATCACTTACCTTGATAGTATAATTAGTAAAGACAGTGGGAGTAGGGAAGATGTGAAAAGTAGAATAGCCAAGGCTCAGGGTATTTTTTCACAGATAAAAAAAAGTTTGGAAGAATAGGAAGATAAGTCTGCAAACCAAGATTAGAATATTGGAAGCTACAGTTATGACAATGGTCAAATATGGTTCTGAAGCATGGACGCTCCAAAAGCCAGATTAAGATTTGCTAGATGTTTTCCAGAGAAATTGCTAGGTGTTTGCTTGAAAAATGAAGCAACCCAACTTGATACTGGTCTACCATAAGGTTCTGCGCTTAGGCCTTTGCTCTGAATACTACACTTAAGTGAACTTTTCTTCAGTATTTACACTGCTGTAAGAGTTGAATTTCTAGATGATCTGATAATATGGGACACCACCAAAGATTTGGGCTAATTGTCAAACAAAATGATGAGAAACCTGCCAGCATTCTTAAAGCATATTCTCTGCCAATTTCAGCCAAGAAAACCAAGGCCATAGTTTTCACATGAAAAAGCCCCTTTCGCCCTCAGTTATATGGCAGGAAGGTAAGCAGATCATGTATGAATACCGCGCCAAAGCTTTTGGGAGTTATATTACACCCTAACATGACCTGGAAGAATCAAATAAAATCAGCAAAACAATCCTGCGTAAAGTCACCAAGGCATTAAACACAACGAGGTAGCCGATTTACTGGCAAACAAATTACTGGCAAACGATTTACTGATAAAACAGCTGACATCCACATAGACCCAACATTAAAATGAAAACTTTACTCGACACAATCTGAAGAAGATTGTGTCGAGTAAAACAGGACCTTTTTAGACTCCAAGTGCTGTTTTTTTAAAGAAAAAGAATTGCAGCAACGCGAAGAGTATGCTAGTATATCTCAAATTCAAATTGTTACCCACACAACAAACTAACAAAATACTTAGGCCAGCAAGGATAAAAGAGGAGGGTATTGCTGACTACGCACAAAAGGCTCCTTTGCTAAAAAGCCAGGTAGAAAAACGAACCCCATTGATGACCCCTGGTTAGATGAGTTCCCATCTGCTAAAACATAAAAACAAAAAAAAAACTTAATAAATATGCATTTGTGACTATTCTTCTCAGGAAAAAAAACGCAAAATTATGTATTTTTGGATATAGGGGCTTGAAACCTCTGGTGTATGTTTTTGAAAATGTTGTATTTTACTGTACAACTTCCATCAAGTTTCCTCTTCTGTTTATTGGCAGCATCCCCCCCCCCCGTTTTTTCCGAAATTATACAAAAGTTCTTATGGCAATAACTTTTAATTGGAAAACCTAAATTTAATCACTGTTAAGTATTTGGACAAAAATATCAAATGTAAATACTTCTGATGTATATATTGTAATGAAGCTTTGCTTTTTTATAGTTTTAGTTTTTACTGACAAAGCTTTCTTTCTTACAATCAAATACCACAAGTAGCTTATTTATCCCAATTTTATGTAATATGATTTTTGTAATAAAAACAAATTTGCATTAAGTATGTCGCTGAAATTAGAATGCCAAGTTGCTAGTTTCTACTTGATGTAATAATAATTTATAATTTGAACCAACAAGTTGAGTGTTGCTTTTGTGTTTGATGTAAACTAATGCTTTAAAATCTATGCAGATTGACCAACACAGAATTCCAAACTAAACAATAAAAAAAATCATAGCCTAAAGAGAAATGAAAATGTACAAGCAAAGAGTAAAACTATTAAATAAGACAAGTAAAAAATGTGTAATAAAGATGTCATTAGTTTAGTATGACATACACAAAAAATGCCAGAATCATAGGCAGCGCAATAGCGCTGCCTAAGTAAAGAGCAATGTGGACACAATGTATAATTTATTTATTTTTTGGTTTGTTCTTATTTTGGTTTTAGACCAGGGCACTTCATACCAAATGAGTTGTCGTAGAAATTTCAAAGTGGGCTCATTTGACTGGAAATTGAAAAGGCTAGTGTCCCTTTTTAACAGTCGAAAGTGATTGGAGAAAACTAACCCCCCTCCCACGCCCACCATTTCCCCAAACACATCCAATCAAAATTTTGAGATAGCCATTTTGTTCAACATAATTGAAAGGTCCAGAAATTATGTATTTGAGGATAACAACCCCCCTACAGCCCTCAGGGCAAGGGTTGTAAGTTATGCCCTGGGGGCATTTAAGGTATATATAGAAAGGGTGATCGTATAAACTTCGGAGCGGGCTCATTGGATTGCTAATCAGAAGTTTTAGTGCCCTTTGTGAGATTCAGAGTGATGGGAGGGTAGATACTCCCGTCCTCCCACACCTCGTATTTTCCCGAAATGCATCTTATAAAAATTTTGAGGTGGCCATTTGTTGTCCTAGAAACTTAGAAAAAAGCTCATTCGATTGGAAATTGAAAGGGCTAGTACCCTTTTTGATAGTCGAAAGTGATTTGAGGGCAACTAACCCCTCTTCCCACACTCACCATTTCACATCCAATCAAAATTTGAGATACCCATTTGTTCAAAGTAATTGAAAGATCCGGAAATTATGTCTTAGAGGATGAGAAACCCCCCCCCCACAAACACACACAGCCCTCAGGGAAAGTGTTGTAAGTTATGCCCTGGGGGCAATATAAGGTATATATAGAAAGCTTGATCGTATAAACTTCGGGGGGGGGGGGGGCGCGTTGGATTGGCAATCAGAAGTTCTAGTGCCTTTTTTAAGATTCGGAGTAATCTGAGGGTAGATAACCACCACCCCCCACCCCCTCCCCACAGACACACACCTCGTATTTTCATGAAATGCATATGATAGAAATTTTGAGATGGCCATTTGTTGTCGTAGAAACTTTGAAAAGAGCTCATTTGATTGGAAGTTGAAAGGGCAAGTGCCCTTTTACTATTGGAAAGTGATTGGAGGGCAATTAACCCCCCTCCCACACCCACCAGTTCCTCAAACACATCCAATAAAAATTTTGACATCGCCATTTTGCTCAACGTAATTGAAAAGGTCCATAAATTATGCCTTTGAGGATGACAATCCGCCCCCACAGTCCTCAGGGCAAGGTTTATAAGTTTTACCCTGGGGGGCATATAAGGTTTATACAGAAACGGTGATTGTATAAACTTCGGAGGGGGCTCATTGGACTGGTAATCAGAAGTTCTAGTGTCCTTTTTCAGATTGAGAGTGATCGAAGGGTGGATACCCCCATACACCTTGTATTTTCCAGAAATTTATGTGACAAAAATTTTGAGATGGCCATTCGTTGTTGTATAAACTTCGAAAACGGCTCATTCGATTGGAAATTGAAAGGGTTAGTGCCCTTTTTATTGGTCAAAAGTGATTGGAGGACAACTAGCCCCCCACGCCCATCAATTCCCAAAACACATTTAATTAAAATTTTGAGATAGCCCTTTTGTTCAGCGTAGTTGATCTTACCTTATCTTAAACCATAGTTCATCCAGTGCCTCCGGAGGCACACAGGGCGTCAGTGAGTAGCCTCCAATCTTCCCTCATGTGAGCCGCTGCGTATATGTCTTCCCACTCTGGGATGAGACTCGTCTGGAGGGTTCTTCTGCCACGTTCATACGTCTTACGAAGCGTGTTCTTTGGTCTTCCTCGGTGACGGGTGTCTTTCGGGTGCCAGTGGAGGAGCATTTTTGGAAACCTGTGATCTGGCATGCAGAGGATGAGTCCAAGGTATCGCCATCTACGTTGTCGTATAACGGTTGAGATATCTGGCTGGCCTCTATGGGTACAGATCTAATCGTTTCTGACACGGTCTCTCCATCTGATTCTAAGGATTCGGCGAAGACAGTTATTTTTGAAGGCGGTAAGGCATTTCTCCTGTTCCGCAGTTAGCTTAAGGCATTCCATAGTGTAACTCAGGACAGACAGTACATTGCTCTGGAACAACCTGAGTTTCAAGTTCAGCAAGTATATGGTGATTTCCAGACTGGTAGAAGTCTCTGAAATGATGCATTGGCCAGGGCTATCCTGGTATGCAACTCTTTTTCAGAGTCGCCACTAGAAGTTACTGTACTCACCAAGTACTTGAAGTCTGTCATCTGTTTGGTGTACTCTCCTCCCAGTTGGATTCCTATGGGTGAACTATTGATTGACATAGCTGTTGTCTTGGGGCGTTGATATGTAGTCCAAATTGTTCAGCTTTCTCTGCAAGTTTTTTTCAGAAACTCCTGAAGCTTTTGCTTGTTGGCTTCTATGAGCCCAATATCGTCGGCGAAGTTGAAGTCCTGAAGAAGTTTTCCAGCAATTTGGATTCCATTCCCATTTATCTGTATAATGATGAAGTCTACGACTAGGACGAAGAGGAGGGGTGACAGGACATAGCCTTGCTTGACGCCAGTCATCACCTTGAAGTAGCGTGTGTTGCCGTCCAATGTTTTAACACAGCATTCCGTCTCTTTGTACATGGCAACTATTAGACGGATTAGCTTCTCAGACTAACTTCAGATGAGATGGGCTCACTTGACTGGAAGTCGGAAGATCTATTGCCCTTTTTAAGAGTCAAAAGGACAGGAGTGACAACCAGCCCCCCCCCCCCCCCAATTCTACCATTCCCCAAAACACATCCAATCAAAATTTTAAGAGAACTATTTGTTCAGCATTATTGAAAGGTCCAGTGATTATGCCTTTGGGGATGTCAACCATCCCACATTGTCAACTTATATTATTAATTTAGACCTTTAAGGGTAAGTTGTGAGGGATTTTTAACTAGCCAGTAGGCACTGTATGTATAGTTTCAATACTACTACTGCAGTTAATGTAACTAATGATGCTAAAGGTACTAGTATGAAACTCTTAGGGAACGTTTAGGAGTTTCAATCAAAGGAAAAAAAGTGTGGCAGGTTTTCAAAAGGGCATATAAGCAATATCATAGGCAGCACCACTCTATAATAGCTAGAAATATCATTGAAACTTTTGAAAGCGAAAATGCAATTGAAGAGTAAGAGTTCTGCAGCTATTTTTAAGAGTAAAAAGAGGTTAGAGGGTAAGCAGCTCTGCTCTCAAGCCCATTCATTTTCCAAATGCATCCAGTCAAAACTTTTAGACAGACATTTTGTTCAGCATAGTAGAATGGTCCAGAAACTATGTCTTTAGGGATATTAGGCATGTCAACCCGCACAATTATGCAATTGGTCCATCTTACTTTAAAAGTAAATGTTGCCTTATAACTAAATCAAAAGGCATTGTGTTAAATGGTTGCCAATAAGTTACCTCAGCAATATATTGAGAACAACTGGGGGTATTATGTAAGTTTTGGGGATACTACTATTACTATTTCTGCTCTCACAATTTAAATAAATAAAAAGAGGGTAAGTGTATCCAGGTTGTCAAAGAGCATAGATAGAATCTTTTGGGAATGATATTAAGTTCTATTTTTCAGGTCAACATCAGAAGCTATAAAATTAAATTAAAAATACTGTTTGTTTCAGGATTAAAAATTGATGAAAAAGTTTCTCCAACACACAAATAGCAATTCATACTATGGATTCTTTTAGAAAAAAAAACTGAAAAGATAAAAAAATATTATTTTTTCCATGAAAAAGACTATGTCAGTAAAAAAAATTAACAGAAATTAATTTTTAAAACTTCTTCCATAAAATAAGTTTTTCAAAAAAAAGTAAAGAGCTCCATTAAGCCAAGAATGAGCAAAAATAAAGTCATATAATCTTCCAGAGTAAAACTACCATAAACCACTATCAATAAATAAATGAAACTCAAAATGAACAGAAATTAAAATAAATAGCCAAGTCAAACTCAAAACGAGCCAAAATTACTATGGTAGGGCTCATAGCCCCCATGCCTTCTCAAGACCAGAACACAATTTGCACTGTACTGAAACCAAAATACGTTTTAAATGTTTTCACTTTTCTTACTTTCGTAAATAAAAAATTACCAAAACTCTAAGGAATAAATATCAGCATATGTCAATTAAACTGGCAATCCACAGTCATTTGTTTTTTGTTTTGTTTGTTTTTTTCAGTAAAGCAAAAATAAAATCTTGTCCTTAAGTAAGTAGCCTAATGGAATCATCTCTAAGCTTACCATCTTTTCCAATTTGTTAAATCTTAAGCAGAAGGGCACATTCAAAAGAAACACTAGAAAAAATCCTGAAATCTACTTTAAATGCATTATAAATAGCATATTTACTCATTTCATTCATGAAGACAAAGTGCTTCACCTTAAAATCATCCCCCCCCCCGCTGATGGATATATATACAGTGTACTTTGTAAATTCTCACTATATTTTAACTACTTTTTTCTTTGCTGCTTCAGCAGCATTCCTTATTGTAAAATGTTAATGTTTGCTATTTTCTTAGTTTGTACAGTTTCCATCAAATATTCCTGTGTTCTTAAGGTCATTAAATAACAAATTATACCTCAATCATATTTCTGAAACTTACAAAGTTTACATCTAAAATTAGAACATCCCTTAACTCAATAACTCACATAAGGATCCATGGTAATATTCTAGATTAAGATTCCTTAGAAGGAAACATCTTAATAAAACAAAAGTTGTACCATTAGATTCCAGATTCTATGATATTTTTAATATCATATATGTGGTTCTGACAAAACCCCCTATATATAATCCAAGCCCTAATAGCAGTCCTATACATACGCTAGCTTTAACAGTATATGCAAAACTAAATGAAAGTACTAAAATAATGAAATTCTTACTTTATAATATGTAGGTGAAGGTAAATAATACAGCATTAGAACTTACAATCCCTAATGGTGGTGCTCATCTCCATTTCATCGCCTTTGCTTTCGCCCACCCTTCCTGGCTGCGCTTACACAGTCACCCCACTGACCCCCATTCTAAGCCAAATAAACAGCAAAATCAAGAATTGAACCCCTGTCCTCAAAGTCAAAGGATTTCAAGTCTAATATGCAAACCACTCAGCTAGGATGGCTGTGGTTAGCATGTTTCTATAGGAGGTTTAAAAAATAAATCATAAGGATATAGTATATCCTTGCATATATTATATACTGCCTAAAACATGCATATACAGCATGTTTCTAATAATTGGATTTTCATGTTTTTTTTTCAATTCTTGTCCATATTCTTAAATAATTCCAATAATATTCTATGCACAACTCTATTATAGTCACTAAGGTAGAATTGGATTTCATCTATGAGGGTTTTTTTTCAATATCCAATAGGCTATAAATAAAAGACAAGTTTTTATAAAAACAATAAATTCTGCTACCAAAAGCTTGCTACACTTACAGTTAGATTTCAAAATTACCAATAAAAAGATTGCAACATTTGCAATATCTGTGGACAAGCTTTTCAATACCCTCTTCAAAGGATATTTTCTCTAATGAATTCAAATGATCCTTGACATTGGTTTAAAAGCACTTAAGCCACATTTTCAGATACAGAAAAAGATGAAAGTTGCTGGGTGCTAAGTCAGGACTATACAGTAGATGATCAAGGATGCCCACATACATCTGTAATTATGATTCCCATTTCGTTTTTGGTGTGTTGTATCAAATCCAGGTTTCATCTCTAGTCATAATTGATTTCCAAACGTTCACTCCTTTGTATTGATAACACTCAAAAGAACTCCAGAGCTGATATCATTTGACAAGTTTTGTGGCTGTCCATCAACATTTTGGGACCCAACATGCACAAAGGTTTTTGACACCTAACTGTTCAGTAACAATAGAGTACAAAACAGACCTTGAAACAGTAAGATTCTAGACAAATTACTTTTTTCTGTCTTGGAAAGTGGTTAGGTTAGGAAAATAAAACTTTCAAATAATGAATCCAGGGCCAAAAAATACTCTGGGAAACTATTGCCAATCTACTATGTTAACTCTTTTCTGATTTCCAGGTCTTAGAAATGAACCTGCTTGACAGGTTTCTTTTTCTCTGGTTTTAGTTCTGAAAATGCAGTTCCTGTTATTTGAGTAAAATTTTAAGCCATACCAATGGGTTTTTTTCTAAATTTAGGAAATATATTTGAAGATCTTTGAAACCTCATAAATTGGTATTGAGCGAAGCTATGTAGTTGAAACCAATTTTCTTGTACTTCATTTAAGCAGAAGATCTATTTTGCAAGACTTCACTTATATAAAAAAAAAGATTTTTAAAGTTCATGAAAGGTCAATGCCCTCTAGAGGGAGAAGGAGTAGAGATATGTACTTCAAAATACCTTCCTAGGACACACTTTAATCTGTAGATCCATCCATGAAAGTTTTATTTTTCCTAGCCTAACTACATTCCAAGATAGCAAAAAGTAGCTTGTCAAGAATTTTACTTTTGAAACTTCTTTAGACCAAATGGTTGTGCTGAATATGTGGTTTTCTTTAACCATTCTTGAATTCTGTCAACTCATTCAACCAGGCCAACTAAAACAACAGACATGCATCTTTGACCCCACCATCACTCACAAAGTTATATGAGTCAAACACTCAACTCATTCTCTGATGGATTTCAGCAGCACTATGGCCTTCTGTGAGTAGAAAACAAATCACACTTGATAGGAGAATCAATAATGACAGACATGTTTATATAGCTGTAGCAAAATGCTGATTGATGCCTTGATGTCAACAATGGTAGCCTGTGTGGTGCAGGAGTTACACAGTCACCTACAATGCATGCCTGCTTTCTGCTCCTCACATAGTCAAAATGACAGCCTGTGCAGTGCAGGAGTTGCACAGTCACCTGTAGTGCATGCCTGCTTTCTGCTGCTCACATAGAATCTGCACAGAGCAATCAGAAGTTAAAAAAAAAGCTCATAGTAAAGGCTGGTGTTACCAATTACAGGCTATAATACATCACAAGATGAAAATCAGCAAAGAAATATATTATTAGTGCTGTAAAAAAAACACCATGGACAGGGGGTTGCAAAGTCATAAATATATATAGGCCATGATATCCCAAAAGAGTCTATAATAAGAAATATAATGGCTATTTAGATCAAGTGGGAAGAAGCCAGGTCATCAGGAAATCAATTCTATGAACAAAAGAATAGGAAGAGCAACTGCTTCAACTGTGGACAAATTTACAAAAGGTCATATGAATACATGCCCAGCAAAAGGTCAAACATGTGCAAAGTGCAAAAAGTTCAATCACTTTGCTAAAGTTTGTTGTAGTAAAACAATTAATGCAATCACTATAGCAGAAACTCTGACAAGCAATGAAGAAAATTTATTATTTGAAATAACCAAAGAAGGAAACAGAGATGAAAATTTTGCTCCACTATTACTAAATACACAGATAAGCCTTAATTTAAAATTGATACTGGAGCACATGTTAATGTCATTCCCAGCATGCCTTGCTAAAAATGAATCTAGTGCCACAGATTCAACCAACAACACAAAACCTCACAAGCTACAATGGATCAAGAATCCCAACCATTGGTACCTGCTCCCTATTGTGTAAATACAAGTCTGAAGTCCAAATGCACAAACTTTATGTATTAGAAGATAATTCCATACCCATTCTAGGGCTGTAGACCTAAAAAAAATTAACCTAATCGAAATTACTCTGAACATAAAAACAAAAAACACAGTTGAAAAGCTACTAAATAAATACCAAGATTTATTAAATGGGATTGGACAGATGGAAGGTACCTGTGAATTATTCCTTGAAGATGAGGTTATACCAACAGTACACCCAGGAAGAAAAGCCCCAATTGCTATGAGATATAAACTAAAAGAAGAACTAGAAAGACTAGAACAGCATGGTATCATACAGAAAGTTGATCAACCAACAGATGGGTAAATTCAGTTGTAATGGCTGAAAAAAAGACAGAAATGTAAGACTGTGTATAGATCCAGTTGATTTAAATAAAGCAATACAAAGACCTCACTATCCCATACCTACTTTTGATGATGTGACAGCTGATCTCTCAGATACTACCATCTTTTCTAAGCTTGATGCCACTTCTGGATATTGGTCAATGGTTTTATCAGAAAAAGCTTCATATCTTACAATATTTAGTACCATCTATGAATAATATAGATGGAAAAATACCCTTTTGGCCTCATATCCTCTCAGGATGAAAAAATGTATTGAGGGTCTAGAAGGAGTAAAAATATTAGTAGACAAAATTGTGATTTACACCAATACACCTGAAGATCAATTTAAGAGACTAGAACTACTATTAGTGAGAGCTAGACAAAATGGAATACATTTTGACAAAAACAAATGTGAATTTGCAGTTAATTCTGTGTGCTATTTTGGACACACAATCAGTAACACTGGAATACAACCTGACCCCCCCCCCCCCAAAAAAAATACAAACTTTTACTGAAATGTCATCACCCTCAATCAAAGAAGAATTACAAATCCTGCTCAGAATGCTAAACCCTTTCAAGATATATACCCAATCTTGCCACAAAAATTTGTCCCTTGAGAAACCTGCTAAAAGATAAAATCATTGTTTTGGAAACAAGACAGTGAAAGAAATTAAACAGACTATCATATCAAACCTTTCATACTTCATTAAAACCAGGTATATAATCCAGTTGGAAGTTGATGCCTCTAAACATGAACTAGGGGCAAGGATTTCATCTGGTGGAAATATATTTGGGTATGCTTTGAGGTTACTAAACAAATCAGAACAAAATTATCCACAAAACAAGAAAGAATTGTTTGCAATTGTGTTTGGAGTCAAACATTTTCATCATTACATCTACAGCCAGAGGATAGATGTCATCACCAATAACTGACCACTTGAAAACATTCTAACAAAGCCTCTATATAAAGCACCTCTAAGAATCCAACACTTGACAATAAACATTCCATATAATTTGACAATAGCCATACAATATAAGAATCTATTATAGACCAGGCAAAGACATTCCCATTGCCAATACTGTATCCTACCTACCAGATACAAACCAAAACCTACACAAAGATATAGAAGTATTTGTATACTCAATTATTCAAACCATCTCAGCAACACCAGAAAGACTACAACAAATCAAATATGAAACCTCAATAGATCCTACATTCTAATAGCTAAAAGGAACCATCTCTGAAAGATGGCCACTAGAAAGGAAACAATGTTATACATCAATCTTACCATTTTGGAATGTTAGAAGTGAACTTTTAACCAATGAAGGAATTATTTTAAAAAATGAATGAACAGATCAGATAAGACCAACAACAGGTCAGACCAAGAACAGATCAGATAAGACCAACAACAGATCAGATATGCCAATACATTTCCTAAATTTTGAAAAAAAAACATTCATATGGCTTAAAATTATATTCAAATAACAGGAATTGCAGTTTCAGAACTAACACCAGAGAAAAAGAAACTAATAACTGAAAATTTAGGTAAAATGTTGTTTTATCAAAATTTCAATATGTATAGACCTGTCAAATTTCAGGACCCTCTAGAGGGAGAAGGCATGGAGGTAGGTACTTCAAAATACCTTCCCGGGACATACTTTAGCCTGTAGACCCATCCTTGAAAGTTTCATTTTCCTAACCTAACCCCTTTACTTGATATTCAAAAGTAGCTAAATTAGAATTTTACCTTATTTGCTTATGCTTGCTTATTTTGTAAGTGCTTGGGTCTAAATAAACTGATTATCTGACCATCTTGCTCCCAATTCTGCAAATGGTACCAATTTCTGCAAATAATATTTTAGTAAATGTTCTTTCTGATGAGCCCCAATATAGAGCATTAGGCTACCAGATATATTATTAGTGGTGTGATAGTCTATTATTTTGATCTAATCTATAAATAGAAGTAGGTCTATAGCATTAGGCTGCTAGGCCTAGTAAAAATTACATGGCCTAATATTAGCCTAGGCAAAGCCAGTGGCAGATCCAGGGGGCTTGCCCCCCCCCCCCCACATAGTCTAAAGTAGTGTAATTTACTTAATTAACCCAAGTTTGCGTTAACTAAACTTGCTCCTAACTTCAGTTTATCGGATCAACCTATTTTACGCTCCCCTAAAAACGTTTTTATCAGATCAACCTATTTTGCCCCCCCCCCCCCCAAAAAAAAAATCCTGGATCCGCCCCTGGGCAAAGCCAAGATTACATCATACTTAAAATCTAAGGAGTTAACTATGGGGTTGTTCAACTTTTTGAGCTTTTCATTACCGAAATGAAAATATAAGACAAAGTCGTTTTGATTACTTTCTTATTTTCGACGGACCTTATAGTTATTTTTCAAATATTCTGCTAAATCCCCTTTAATAGATGTCATACTATAGGAGACACTAGGGCCGTTATTTTACTCATCTATGTGCTATCAACTATAATATATTACATCTTTTGACAAAGAATGCTTAAAAGTGAAACCTTAGCACAAACATCTTGCATCTTATGGCGTTCTTTTGCAAACGTCTTTCATTATTCTGCTCTGATCAGCGGTCTGAGAACAATGATGAGTAGATCATCAACGTTCTCTCATAATTGTTCTATATGGCAGAAAGATGGCGACTTTCACACTTTTTGCTAACATCTGTGAGCTCTAAGATCTTAGAACAAAGATGAGTTAAAAGAACGGAAATCTTTGCAGAAAGATGTGAGATCTTAGTGCTAAAACGGGCCTACTGCTTTTTATCCAATGTTTTGAAAGAAAAATATAAAACATTATATAAAGACACTAACTATGAAGGTAACTCTTTTTGGACCAACTCCCAGAGAAAATATATGATAAAATGTAAAATTAAACAAAAGGGTCTTTCAACTGTGAATTTTGAATTTTACAGGTTGCTATTTATTTTAAATTATAAGTATGCCATTCGTCTGCTATCCACTTCCCAGCAATGGAGTTGTCTATGAAAATCAGTTTTCTTATTACGTTTCATTTTGGCTCTTATTCGCGAATGCTTAAAAGTAAGAATGTGCATAGTTTGCGTCGCGTCTCTTTGCATACCTTCTGGAATGTCTAATTTTTTTTCATATCTCTAATGCTAAGACTTTTTAAGATTTGGCTAACTTGTCCTCCCCCTAAATGCGAAAATACTCCCTCAAAGCAGGTATTTTGAATGCACCCACTTCGATGGTGATACAAATAATCAAACAGTTCGTGGTAACGAACTATAAGTAAGGAGCGACCCGGCTCAATAGTAACCGAAACTCTAAAAAACGAAATTTTGATACCAATAGATTCATCAAAAGAATCAGATTTTTATGCTGCTTTTAAATATATAAGTTTATTAAGTTTAGTCTTAACTATCAAAAGTAACGAGCCTGAGAAAACTTGCCTTTTTTTGAAAAAAGGAGGTAATACCCCTAAAAGTCATAGAATCTTAATAAAAATCACACCATCAGATTCAGCGTATCAGCGAACTCTACTATATAGGTTTGAAGCTCCTATCTGCACAAATCAATATGGAATTTAGAATTGTGGATTTGTTGCATTTGGAAAAATGAAATGTGGAATTTTGTACTTTTTGCCAGAAGAAATATCACGGATGCGTGTTTATTTGTTTTTTATTCCCAGGGGTGATCGTATCGACCCGGTGGTCATAAAATTTCGCGGCAATTAAAAGTTCTTGCGCCCTTTTTAAGTGACTCAAAAATTGGAGGACAACTAGGCCCCCTTCCACACTCATTTTTTCCCAAAGTCACCGGATCAAAATTTTAAGATAGCCATTTTGTTCAGCATAGTCTCAAATATCTAATAACTATGTCTTTGAGGACGACTTAATTCCCCACAGTCCATGGGGGGAGGGCTGCAATTATGAACTTTGCCCATTGTCTACATATTAATTAAAAAAACTTTTTCCATAAAATAAGTTTTTCAAATAAAAGTAAAGAACTCCATTAAACAAAAAATGAGCAAAAATAAAATCAAAAGATCTACCAAGCGTGAAATTACCACAAATCAGCATCGATATATAATAAAATCTAAAACAAGCAGAAATTATAATGAATAACTTATTAAAACTCAAAACGAGCAGAAATTAACATAAGTTGGGCTCAAACCCCTAAGCCTTCCTAAAGCCAGAACATAATTTGCACTTTACTGAGAAAAATACAAATGAATGTGCATTGTCAGTTTAATATACATATACTGACATTTAGTAATCAAAATGTTAATATTTTTTGATTTATTAAAGTTATAAAAGTAAACACATTTATATTTTTTTTCAGTAAAGTGCAAATTATGTTCTGGCAATGGGAAGGCATAGGGGTTTTGAGCCCAACTTATAAATAAAACCAACCAACAATATAAATGATATTACTTTTATAACTTTAATAAATCAAATAATTATATCATTTTGATTACTAAATATGAGTTTATGTGTATTATACTGACGTAGCGCATTCGATTGTATTTTTTCAGTTAATTACAAATTATTTTATGGGCTTGGGAAGGTATGGGGGTTTTACGCCCAACTGATGTTAATTTTTGCTCGTTTTGAGCTTGACTCGGTTATTTATTGTAATTTCTGTTCGTTTTGGGTTTCATTTATTTATTGATGCTGATTAGTGATAGTTTCACGCTTGGTAGATTATTTGATTTTATTTTTGGTCCTTTTTTGTTTAATGGAGTTCTTTACTTTTCTTTAAAAAAGTTATTTTGTGGAAAAAATTTTTTAATTAATTTCTGTTCGTTTTATATTGACATAGTCTTTTCAGGGAAAAAGAAAATAATACTTTAAATCTTTTCGTTTTTTTAAGACTTTATAGTTTGGCCTGCTATTTGTATGCTGGAGAAAAATTTTCAGTAATTTTCAACAATATACACCCTTTTAAAAATCCGGACACAAATAGGACTGTTTAATTCAGTTTCATACCTCCTCTAGTTGGCCTGAAATGGAAAACTTGATACCATTCGCAAAAAAAATCTGCTTACTTTCTTTGATAGCTTGGATACTGTTACGCTATTTTGATTTGGTTAAATTTTAAGAGCAAAAGTAGCCCCGAAAGTTTGAACATAATACCCTCAGTCGTTCTTAGGATACTCTGAGATGCCTTATTGGGAATTAGCAATATCACAGTGCATTTTGATTTAATCTTAAGGCAACATTTAGTTTTTGAACATAATGGGCAAATGGGAGGGTGGGCGTGGGAGGGTGGGAGTGGAAGGGGGATTAGTTGCCCTACAATTACTTTCGACTATCAAAATGGGCACTAGCCCTTTGAATCTCAAATCCAACGAGCCCTTTTTCAAGTTTCTTCGACAAAGATTACAATAAAAACCTTATATGCCCCAAGGACATTACTTATAACCCTGGCCCTGAGGGTTGTGGGGGAGTGTCCTCCTCAAAAACATATTTCTATCTGGAAATAAACTACGCTGAACAAAATAGCTATCTCAAAATTTTGATTGCATGTGTTTGGGGGAATGATGGGCGTGGGGGGATAGCTGCCCTCCAATCACTTTCGACTACTAAAAAAGGCACTAGCCCTTTGAATTTCCAATCGAATGAGCCTGTTTTGAAATTTCCACGACAACGCCTTCCATAAAAATCTTATATGCCCCCAGGGCATAATTTATAATAATTGCCCTGAGGGTTTTGGGGGAGTGTCCTCCTCAAAAACATATTTTCTATCTAGAAATCAACTACGCTGAACAAAATGGCTATCTCAAAATTTTGAATGGGTGTGATGGGGGGAATGATGGGCGTGGAGGGGGGGGGGCTAGTGGCCCTCCAATCACTTTTGACTATTAAAAAGGGCACTAGAACTCTCGATTTCCAATCGATTGAGCCCCTTTTGAAGTTTCTACGACAACCTTTTCCATATGAAGTGCCCTGCCCTAAAGGAAAAAATAATAAATGATACGTTGTCCCAATATCGTTCTTATATGCCCTCAGAGCATAACTTAAAACCCTTGCCCCAAGGGTTGTGGGGGAGTGTCCTCCTCAAAAACATATTTTCTATCTGGAAATCAACTACGCTGAACAAAGTGGCTATCTCAGAATTTTGATTGGATATGTTTGGGGGAATAATGTGCGTGGGGAGGGGGTTAGTTGCCCTCCAATCACTTTCGACTATTAAAAAGGGCACTTGCCCTTTGAATGTCCAATCGGATCAGCCTGTTTTGAGGTATCTACAACAAAGCCTTCTATAAAAACCTTATATGCCCCCAAGGGCATAACTTAAAACCCTTGCCCTGAGGGTTGTGGGGGAGTGTCCTCCTCATAGAACCTATTTTCTATCTAGAAATCGACTATGCTGAACAAAATGGCTATCTCAAAATTTTGATTGGATGTGTTTGGGAGAATGATGGGCTTGGCGGAGGGGTTAGTTGCCCTTAGATTACTTTTGACTATTATAAAGGACACTAGTTCATTGAATTTCCAATCGAATGAGACCCTTTTGAAGTTTATACGACAACGCCTTCTATAAAAACCTTATATACCCCCAGGGCATAACTTAAAACCCTTTCCATGAGGGTTGTGGGGATTATCCTCCTCAAAAACACATTTTCTATCTGGAAATCAACTACGCTGAACAAAATGGCTATATCAAAATTTTGATTGGATGTGTTTGGGGGAATGATGGGCGGGGGGGGGCGAGTTGCCTTCAAATCACTTTCGATTATTAAAAAGGGTAATAGCCCTTTGAATTTCAAATCGAATGAGCCTGTTTTGAAGTTTCTACGACAAACCTTCTATAAAAACCTTATATGCGCCCTGGGCATATCTTAAAACCTTTGCCCTGAGGTTTGTGGGGGAGTGTCCTCCTCAATATTTTCTATCTGAAAACCAACTACGCTGAACAAAATGGTTATCTTAAAATTTTGATTGGATGTGTTTGGGGGAATGATTGGCTTAGGGGGGGGGGGGGGGGCTAGTTGCCTTCAAATCACTTTCGACTATTAAAAAGGGCACTAGCCCTTTGAATTTCAAATCGAATGAGCCCCTTTTGAAGTTTCTACGACAACGCCTTCTATAAAAACCTTATATGCCCCCAGGACATAACTTAAAACCCTTGCCCTGGGGGTTGTAGGGGAGTGTCCTCCTCAAAAACATATTTCTATCTGGAAATAAACTACGCTGAACAAAATGGCAATCTAAAAATTTTGATTGGATGTGTTTGGGGGAATGATGGGCTTGGGGGGATAGCTGCCCTCCAATCACTTTCGACCATTAAAAAGTGTACTAGACCTTTGAATTTTCAATCGAATGAGCCTGTTTTGAATTTTCCACGACAACTCCTTCTATAAAAACCTTATATGTCCCCAGGGCATAACTTTAAACCCTTGTCCTGAGGGTTTTGGGGGAGTTTCCTCCTCAAAAATATGTTTTCTATGCGGAAATCAACTACGCTGAACAAAATGGCTATCTTAAAATTTTGATTGGATGTGTTTGGGGGAATGATGGGCTTTGGGGGGGGGATAGTTGCCCTCAAATACTTTTCACTATTAAAAAGGGCACTAGAACTCTCGATTTCCAATCGAATGAGCCCCTTTTGAAGTTTCTACGACGAACCCTTCCATATCTAGTGCCCTGCTCTAAAGGAAAAAATAATAAATGATACATTGTTCCAACATCGTACTTATATGCCCTCAGAGCATAACTTAAAACCCTTGCCCCGAGGGTTGTGGGGGAGTGTCATCCTCAAAAAGATATTTTATATCTGGAAATCAACTACGCTGAACAAAGTGGCTATCTCAAAATTTTGATTGGATGTTTTTGGGGGAATAATGTGCGTGGGGAGGGGGCTAGTTGTCCTCCAATCACTTTCGACTATTAAAAAGGGACTTGCCCTTTGAATTTCCAATCGGATGAGCCTGTTTTGAAGTATTTACAACAAAGCCTTCTATAAAAACATTATATGCCCCCTAGGGCATAACTTAAAACCCTTGCCCTGAGGGTTGGGGGGGAGTTTCCTCCTCATAGAACATATTTTCTATCTAGAAATCGACTATGCTGAACAAAATGGCTATATAAAAATTTTGATTGGATGTGTTTGGGAGAATGATGGGCGTGGCGGAGGGGTTAATTGCCCTTCGATCACTTTTGACTATTAAAAAGGGCACTAGTTCTTTGAATTTCCAATCGAATGAGCCTCTTTTGAAGTTTATACGACAACGCCTTCTATAAAAACCTTATATGCCCCCAAGGCATAACTTAAAACCCTTACCATGAGGGTTTTAGGAGATTGTCCTCCTCAAAAACACATTTTCTATCCGGAAATCAACTACGCTGAACAAAAGGGCTATCTCAAAATTTTTATTGGATGCTTCTGGGGGAATGATGGGCTTTGGGTGGGGGGGGGCTAGTTGCCCTCCAATCAGTTTCGACTATTAAAAAGGGTACTAGCCCTTCAAATTTCCAATCGAATGAGCCTGTTTTGAAGTTTCTACGACAACGCCTTCTATATAAACCTTATATGCCCCCAGGACATAACTTTAAACCCTTGCCCTGAGGTTTTTGGGGGAGTGTCCTCCTCAAAAATATGTTTTCTATGCAGAAATCAACTACGCTGAATAAAATGGCTATCTCAAAATTTTGATTGGATGTGTTTGGGGGAATGATGGGCGTGGGGGAGGGGCTAGTTGCCCTAAAATCACTTTTGACTATTAAAAAGGGCACTAGTTCTTTGAATTTCCAATCGAATGAGACCCTTTTGAAGTTTATACGACAACGCCTTCTATAAAAACCTTATATACCCCCAGGGCATAACTTAAAACCCTTGCCATGAGTGTTGTGGGGGAGTATCCTCCTCAAAAACACACTTTCTATCTGGAAATCAACTACGCTGAACAAAATGGCTATATCAAAATTTTGATTGGATGTGTTTGGGGGACTGATGGGCGGGGGGGCGAGTTGCCCTCCAATCACTTTCGATTTTTAAAAATGGCAATATCACTTCGAATTTCCAATTGAATGAGCCTTTTTTGAATTTTTTACTGCAACACCTTCTATAAAAACTTTATATGCCCCTAGGGCACAACTTACACCCCTTTCCCTGAGGGTTGTAGGGGAGTGTCCTCCTCAATATTTTCTATTTGGAAATCAACTAGGCTGAACAAAATGGTTATCTCAAGATTTTGATTGGATGTGTTTGGGGGAAGGATGGGCGTAGGGGGGGCTAGTTGCCCTCCAATCAGTTTCGACTATTAAAAAGGGTAATAGCCCTTAGAATTTCTAATCGAATGAGCCTGTTTTGAAGTTTCTACGACAAAACCTTCTATAAAAAAAAACTTATATGACCCCTGGGCCTAACTTTAAACCCTTGCCCTGAGGGTTTTGGGAGAGTGTCCTCCTCAAAAATATATTTTCATGCGGAAATCAACTACGCTGAACAAAATGGCTATCTCAAAATTTTGATTGGATGTATTTCGGGGAATGAGCGTGGGGGAGGGGTTAGTTGCCCTTCGATCACTTTCGACTATTAAAAAGGGCACTTGTTGTTTGAATTTCCAATCGAATGAGCCCCTTTTGAAGTTTATACGACAAAGCCTTCTACAAGAACCTTAGATGTCCCCAGGGCATAAATTAAAACCCTTGCCATGAGGGTTGTGGGGGATTGTCCTCCTCAAAAATGCATTTTCAATCTGGAAATCAACTACGCTGAACAAAATGGCTATCTCAAAATTTTGATTGGAAGTGTTTGGGGGAATGATGGGTGTAGGGGGGGGGGGGGGGCTATTTGCCCACCAATCACTTTCGACTATTAAAAAAGGCACAAGCCCTTTGAATTTCAAATCGAATGAGCCCTTTTTGGAGTTTCTACGACAACGCCTTCTATAAAAACCTTATATGCCCCCAGGACATAACTTAAAACCCTTGCCCTGGGGGTTGTAAGGGAGTATCCTCGTCAAAAACATGTTTCTATCTGGAAATAAACTACGCTGAACAAAATGGCAATCTAAAAATTTTGATTGGATGTGTTTGGGGGAATGATGGGCTTGGGGGGATAGCTGCCCTCCAATCACTTTCGACCATTAAAAAGTGTACTAGACCTTTGAATTTCCAATCGAATGAGCCTGTTTTGAATTTTCCACAACAACGCCTTCTATAAAAACCTTATATGTCCCCAGGGCATAACTTTAAACCCTTGTCCTGAGGGTTTTGGGGGAGTTTCCTCCTCAAAAATATGTTTTCTATGCGGAAATCAACTACGCTGAACAAAATGGCTATCTTAAAATTTTGATTGGATGTGTTTGGGGGAATGATGGGCTTTGGGGGGGGGCATAGTTGCCCTCAAATACTTTTCACTATTAAAAAGGGCACTAGAATTCTCAATTTCCAATCGAATGAGCCCCTTTTGAAGTTTCTACGACGAACCCTTCCATATGTAGTGCCCTGCTCTAAAGGAAAAAATAATAAATGATAAATTGTTCCAACATCGTCCTTATATGCCCTCAGAGCATAACTTAAAACCCTTGCCCCGAGGGTTGTGGGGGAATGTCATCCTCAAAAAGATATTTTCTATCTGGAAATCAACTACGCTGAACAAAGTGGCTATCTCAAAATTTTGATTGGATGTGTTTGGGGGAATAATGTGCGTGGGGAGGGGGCTAGTTGTCCTCAAATCACTTTCGACTATTAAAAAGGGACTTGCCCTTTGAATTTCCAATCGGATGAGCCTGTTTTGAAGTATTTACAACAAAGCCTTCTATAAAAACATTATATGCCCCCTAGGGCATAACTTAAAACCCTTGCCCTGAGGGTTGTGGGGGAGTGTCCTCCTCATAGAACATATTTTCTATCTAGAAATCGACTATGCTGAACAAAAAGGCTATCTAAAAATTTTGATTGGATGTGTTTGGGAGAATGATGGGCGTGGCGGAGGAGTTAGTTGCCCTTCGATCACTTTTGACTATTAAAAAGGGCACTAGTTCTTTGAATTTCCAATCGAATGAGCCTCTTTTGAAGTTTATACGACAACGCCTTCTATAAAAACCTTATATGCCCCCAAGACATAACTTAAACCCCTTACCATGAGGGTTTTGGGGGATTGTCCTCCTCAAAAACACATTTTCTATCTGGAAATCAACTACGCTGAATAAAAGGGCTATCTCAAAATTTTTATTGGATGCTTCTGGGGGAAAGATGGGCTTAGGGAGGGGGGGCTAGTTGCCCTCCAATCACTTTCGACTATTAAAAAGGGTACTAGCCCTTCGAATTTCCAATCGAATGAGCCTGTATTGAAGTTTCTACGACAACGCCTTCTATAGAAACCTTATATGCCCCCAGGACATAACTTAAAACCCTTGCCTTGAGGGTTGTGGGGGAGTGTCCTCCTCAAAAATATGTTTTCTATGCAGAAATCAACTACGCTGAATAAAATGGCTATCTCAAAATTTTGATTGGATGTGTTTGGGGGAATGATGGGCGTGGGGGGGGGGGCTAGTTGCCCTCAAATCACTTTCGACTATTAATAAGGGCACTATCCCTTTGAATTTCAAATTGAATGAGCCATTTTGAAGTTTCTACGACAGCACCATCTATAAAAACCTTATGTGTTCCCAGGGCATAAACTAAAACCCTTGCCCTGAGGGTTGTGGGGGAGTGTCCTCCTCAATATTTTCTGTCTGGAAATCAACTACGCTGAACAAAGAGCTATCTCAAAATTTTGATTGGATGTGTTTGGGGGAATGATGGGCGTAGGTGGGGCTAGTTGCCCTCCAATCACTTTCGACTATTAAATAGGGTACTAGCCCTTCGAATTTCTAATCGAATGAGCCTGTTTTGAAGTTTCTACGACAAAACCTTCTATAAAAACCTTATATGCCCCCAGGGTATAACTTTAAACCTGAATGATGGGCTTTGGGGGGGGGCTAGTTGCCCTCAAGTCACTTTCGACTATTAAAAAGGGCACTAGAACTCTCGATTTCCAGTCAAATGAGCCCATTTTGAAGTCTCTACGACAACCCTTTCCATATGAAGTGCCCTGCTCTAAAGGAAGAAATATTATATAGTACATTGTGCCAACATTGTTCTTATATGCCCACAGGGCATAAATTACAATCCTTGACCCGAGGGCTGTGGGTGAGTATCCTCCTCAAAAAGATATTTTCTATCAGGAAATTAACTACGCTGAACAAAATGCCTATCTCAAAATTTTGATTGGATGTGTTCGGGGGAATGAAGGGCGTGGGGGGGGGGGGGGGGGGCTAGTTGCCCTCCAATCACTTTCGACTATTAAAAAGGGCACTAGTCACTCCAATTTCCAATCGAATGAGCCCTTTTCCAAGTTTCTACGACAACTCCTTCGATACGAAGTGCCCTGGTATGGAGGAAAAAAAACACATTGTTCTCACATCGTTCTTTACTTAGGCAGCGCTAGCGCGCTGCCTATGATAGTATTGGTTATTGGTATGTATACAGACATCTTCAGGGTTTTTTTTCTGGTTGGGACGGGGGTCGGGGGGATTGGGTTACGTGGGAGGATTTTTCCAATTAGGAATTTCTTATGGGGGAAGAGAATTTCGATGAAGGTGGTGCCGGATTTCCCAGAATTATTTAAAAAACAATCAGGAATTAAATAAAAAAAAAAGTTTTTGCAACTGAAAGTAAGAAGTAACATTAAAACCTAAAAGGAACAGAAATTCTTACATATATGAGGGGGTTCGTCCACCCTCAATACCTCGCTCTTTACGCTAAAGTTCGAATTTTGTTAAATAATGGCCAATATAAGTACTAATTTGTTTGTGTTATATTTGTGTTATATTTAATTTTACCTTAAGAAGCTTCATTACTCTGATTTTTATGTGATAATAAAGAAAAGATATTGTATGTCTTGGGCTTGTGGTTTTTATTAAATAAAGAAAAAACAAGTTTCTTCCAACTGAAAGTGAGGAATAACATTAAAAATTAAAACGAACATAAATTATTACGTATATCTTTTAAAGATCTTTTCTTTCATTCATTTCAGTCATTTGAGAATTGCACAACTTGTGACTTTCATTTTCATAAAAATAGTTTCGACCTCTTTGGCCGTTTTGTCACTATGCCTTAAAACATTAGTTCCACAAATATGTCGCTAATTTAAGTTACTTGGGAGAATCTTTCCGTGGATAAATTTCTCTTGGGGGAAGGGAATTTTTCATGGAGGGGGAGCTGAATTTCCCGACAATATTTGAAAAACGATCAGCAGTTAAACAAAAACCAAGTTTTTTCAACTGTAAGTAAGAAGCAACATTAAAACTTGACAGGAACAGAAAATACTACATATATGAGATGGGTTGCCTCTCCTCAATAGCTCGCTCTTATGCTAAAGTTTCTATTTTAACTTTTAAAATAGGTTATTATTCTAATTAAACAGCCTTTGTGATTCAGGAGTCATTCTTAAACAAGTAGAAAAAAAATTAAGCCTAGGCTATTATACAATTCCATATTTTTGCAGATAGTAGATTGAAACCTAAATAGTGGAGTTTTCTGATACGCCGAATCTTATGGTGTTAATTTCATTAAGATTCTATCACTTTCAGGGGGTATTTCCCTCTTTTTTTCAAAAATAAGGCAAATATTCTCCGGCTCATAACCTTTGATGGGTATAACTACAATTAGTGAAACTTATATACTTGAAATCAGCATAAGAATCCGATTCTGTCTGTATATCTATTGGTATCATAATTATGTTTTTTAGAGTTTCGGTTACTATTGAGCCGGATTGCTCCTTACTTATAGTTCGATACCCCAAACTGTTTGATCAGTTGGTTAAAGTAGCTGTATTTTACAATTTTTAAATAGTTGTATATTCTATAATATAGTCGTAATTTATAACCATTCAAGAACAATTTTCTATATCAGGACCATCCTACGCTTTTATTTTATTTCAATTTTTCTCACTTTTTTATTCTGTTTTTCCAAACAGCAGGAAAAAATTCATTTAATTCCTAGTGCGTATGAAGATATTTTTTTTAAGTTTCTTAATAATTTTATTATTATTTTTCTTTTGTCCAGGAATTAATTAGGAAAACTGGACGGCCAGCTAGAAAGACATAATTTGGTATGTAAATAATAATTATAATTTTATAAATACTAGTTGCATAAATAATAATCATTTCTTTTTACCAAATAATGTTGCTATTTATTCTTAAGACATCTGTTTACCGTTCTTAGCGAAACAACGAAATGATAAAAGTACTTTTAACTTCTAGTATTTGTTTGCTATCTTTAGGCCTATGTCATCATTTTCATAATATTTTTATTAGACGACGGTAAGGAGTGGTGGTCTTTCCATTCACCATGTTGGGATATAATGTAAAAGGACCAAAAAAGGGCCATTGTTAAAATGGGCCAAAAAAGGGCCATTGGTAAAATAATATGAGTCTTGAGCAGTCTTGGCTCACCAAAAGCTCCATCAAAATTATTACTGACGGAAATATGGTTTCTTGCAATGGACTGCTTGGTAAGCTAAAAAGAACGGGTCAATCTGCTTTCTTTCCTAGTAGATGAATTTGAAAGGAAAGATTGTAGAGTGAAATAAAAGCCAATGTTAAAATTTGAAAAGCATAAGTTATTTACACATAAGGGGAGCCGCTGTTCCCTAATTGTTGCTCTAAAATTTAACAATTGGTTTTCCAAAATAATCTTAGAATGTCAAAACCATGGCTAGTGGGTAATTTCAAGTTTTAATTTCCGAATGCCCTTCAAATATATGAACCAAATTTTGTAATTAGTTTTATTCATTCAAACCATTGCGAGAAAACAATCAACTTTTTCTACATTTAATTCCCATTAATTTGAAATATCACACTCAGAGTTTTCTAAAATACAAGGAAGGGGTGGCTCCCACTTGATCCCTGTTTTTACAATTAAGAGTAGTAATCAAGGTTATACTTTAGGGACTTTATGTTTCTTCCTGTATTATTTGGGGCCTTTATGTTCCTTGGCACCTTTCCATGGTTGATTACCAGACATATAGCAATTCCGGGCCAACCAGACATGTTTCTAGGCCAAACAGACAGGTTTCTGGTGGGTGTAGAATTTGAGAGTTGATAGAGTGAAATTATGTCACTATTCTAGTTTTTCTAAACAAGTATTGCCTATAACTTAATAAAGGGTTAAGGTGATTAGCGATTACGAGCGAGGATAGTACGAATTGCTTGTGAAAATCCCGGATGAATTAGTTGAAAATAAAGTTTTATCGAGAAATGTCTGAAAAGTAACGATAGAATGACATTGTGACTTGACCTAGCTTTACCTCTCTGACGTGGTCTGTATAATACACAAGTAACGTTTAAAAAGTATTGTCAATTTAAAATAGGATCTAACGTTCCCTTCGTTCCCCAAATTCTGAGGGCAGGGGAGGGAAGGAGAGGGGGAGGGGGAGTCAATTTTGGAGGTAAAACTAAAAAATACTCAGAATCGAAAATAAATTAGATCTGCCTCAAGGGGAAAGCTCAGAGGCCCTTCGTTCCCCCATTTCTGAGGGCAGGGGAGGGGGAGGTCTAGTCAATTTCAGAGGAAAAACCAAAAATACTCAGAATCGAAAATAAACAGGATCTGCCTCACGGGGAAGGCTCCGAGGCCCCTTTAGTCCTTTTTGGCTGCGAGCAGGGGAGAGGGGAGAAAGGTCTCACGGAGAAGGCTAAGCGGTCCTGCAGTCCTCGCGTTCTTACGGCCAGGCAAGGGCGAAGTTCATTTGTTGAGGGAAAACAGACTATGAATGGACTCAAAAATAATAGGGATCTGACTCAAGGGGGAAGGTCCAGAAGCACTTCGTTCCCCCCATTAATGAGGGCAGGGGAGGGCGGGGGGAGGTTAATTTGGGAGGGAAAAACAAAAATAATCAGAATCTAAAATAAACGAGATCTACCCAAAGGGGAAGGCTCAGAGGCCCATACGTTCCCCCTTTTATGAGAGCAGGGGAGGGGGCGGGGGTAGAAAATTTTGGAAGGAAAACCAAAAATAATCAGAATTGAAAATAAATGAGATCTGCCTCAAGGGGAAGGCTCAGAGGCCCATCGTTCCCCCAATTCTGCGGGCAGGGGAGGGGAGGGGGGAGTCAATTTTGGAGGGAAAACCAAAAATACTCAGAATCGAAAATAAATGAGATCTGCCCCAAGGGGAAGGCTCAGTGGCCCATTCGTTCCCCCATTTCTGAGAGCAGGGGAGGGGGAGGGCAGACCTAGTTTTTTCGATTTTCGTGGGTGTTAGGTTCCGGGGATTTATTATTTGAGAAGTTAACTTTAGTATTTCATAGTTTGACTTGCCTGAAATCATGAATTAGAATATTTAATTGGCTGTTTGGGGATTTTCAGACCTAGGTTTTTTAGATTTTCGTGTGTGTTTGACTCCTGGGGTTTATTATTTGAGAAGTTAACTTTAGTATTTTATGGTTTGACGTGACTGAAATCATGAATTGGGATAGTTACGCAGCGTTTTGGGTTTTCAGAAACAGTTTTTTTAAATGTTTACGGTTATTTTGTTCTGGGGTTGCTGGATTTGGGAATTTCACTTTAGTATTTCGCCTTTAACGTACCTTAAATCGCGAATTAGTACGATTTATTGTCATTTTGTGCCTTTTCAGAGATAGGTTTTTTTTTGGTTTTCGTGTGTGTTTGACTCCTGGGGTCTATTATTTTAGAAGTTAACTTTAGTATTTTGTGGTTTTACGTGCCTGAAATCATGAATTAGAATTAGCTGTTTGGGTTTTCAGACATAGTTTTTTAGATTTTCTTGGGGTGTTAGGTTCCTGGGATTTATTATTTGAGAAGTTAACTTTAGTATTTCATGGTTTGACTTGCCTGAAATCCTGAATTAGAATATTTAATTGGCTGTTTGGGGATTTTCAGACCTAGGTTTCTTAGGTTTTCGTGGGTGTTTGTTTCCTGGAGTTTATTATTTGAGAAGTTAACTGTAGTATTTTGTGGTTTTACGTGCCTGAAATCATGAATTAGATTAGTTAATTAGGTGTTTGGGTTTTCAGACCTAGTTTTTTAGATTTTCGTGGGTGTTAGGTTCCTGGGAGTTATTATATGAGAAGTTAACTTTAGTATTTCATAGTTTGACTTGCCTGAAATCATGAATTAGAATATTTAATTGGCTGTTTGGGGATTTTCAGACCTAGGTTTTTTAGATTTTCGTGTGTATTTGACTCCTGGGGTTTATTATTTGAGAAGTTAACTTTAGTATTTTGTGGTTTTACGTGCCTGAAATCATGAATTAGAATAGTTAATTAGCTGTTTGGGATTTCAGACCTAGTTTTTTAGATTTTCGTTGGCGTTAGGTTCCTGGGATTTATTATTTGAGAAGTTAACTTTAGTATTTCGTATTTGACGTGCCTGAAATCATGAATTAGAATATTTAACTGGCTGTTTGGAGATTTTCAGACCTAGGTTTTTTTAGGTTTTCGTGTGTGTTTGACTCCCGGGGTTTATTATTTGAGAAGTTAACTTTAGTATTTTGTGGATTTACGTGCCTGAAATCATGAATTAGAATAGTTAATTAGCTATTTGGGTTTTCAGACATAGTTTTTTAGATTTTCATGGGTGTTAGGTTCTTGGGATTTATTATTTGAGAAGTTAACTTTAGTATTTCATGGTTTGACTTGCCCGAAATCATGAATTAGAATAGTTAATTAGCTGTTTGGGGGTTTTCAGACCTAGGTTTTTTTTAGGTTTTCGTGGGTGTTTGTTTCCTGGAGTTTATTATTTGAGAAGTTAACTTTAGTATTTTGTGGTTTTAAGTGCCTGAGATCATGAATTAGAATAGTTAATTAGCTGTTTGGGTTTTCAGACCTAGTTTTTTAGATTTTCTTGGGTGTTAGGTTCCTGGGATTTATTATTTAAGAAGTTAACTTTAGTATTTCATGGTTTGACTTGCCTGAAATCATGAATTAGAATATTTAATTGGCTGTTCAGGGATTTTCAGACCTAGGTTTTTTAGGTTTTCGTGGGTGTTTGTTTCCTGGAGTTTATTATTTGAGAAGTTAATTTTAGTATTTTGTGGTTTTACGTGCTTGAAATCATGAATTAGAATTTTTTAGATTTTCATGGGTGTTAGGTTCCTGGGATTTATTATTTGAGAAGTTAACTTTAGTAATTCATGGTTTGACTTGCCTGAAATCATGAATTAGAATATTTAATTGGCTGGTTCGGGATTTTCAGAACTAGGTTTCTTAGTTTTTCGTGGGTGTTTGTTTCCTGGAATTTATTATTTGAGAAGTTAACTTTAGTATTGTGTGGTTTTACGTGCCTGAAATCATGAATTAGAATAGTTAATTAGTTGTTTGGGTTTTCAGACCTAGTTTTTTACATTTTCGTGGGTGTTAGGTTCCTGGGATTTATTATTTGAGAAGTTAACTTTAGTATTTCATGGTTTGACTTGCCTGAAATCATGAATTAGAATATTTAATTGGCTGTTTAGGGATTTTCAGACCTAGGTTTTTTAGGTTTTCGCGAGTGTTTGTGTCCTGGAGTTTATTATTTGAGAAGTTAACTTTAGTATTTTGTAGTTTTACGTGCCTGAAATCATGAATTAGAATAGTTAATTAGCTGTTTGGGCTTTCAGACCTAGTTTTTTAGATTTTCGTTGGTGTTAGGTTCCTGGGTATTTATTATTTGAGAAGTTAACTTTAGTATTTCATGGTTTGACTTGCCTGAAATCATGAATTAGAATATTTAATTGAATGTTTGGGGATTTTCAGACCTAGGTTGCTTTCGAAAACCCGGATGAATTAGTTGAAAATAAATTTTTAACAATAAATGTCTGAAAAGTATTTTTTTTGGGGGGTGGGGGCGATGACAGAGTGGATGTCTTAGACTAGTTATAATGCTGTACTCTGACATAGAGAAGATCTAAGTATAAGAATGAATAAATTCTCTATCAACATCTATTGACGGATACTTGGGCTAGCATTGACAAAATTAAAGTATCTTATGTAGCAAACTCTTTCTTGAATTCAACTCAATTTTAATTTAGACGAGGTTACGTGCGCGCACGTAACCTCGTCTAAATAAACTTTTAAAAAAAATAAGATAAAGCTATGTCGACTTTGCATGTCTCTCTCACTATGTATGCACCATCGCAGTGTGTAACCAATCACCAATCAAGTTATTGTATATTGAGAAACCTCCGCTGTCTCTGATTGGTCCCTAAAAAATGGGTGTTGTCTAAAAAACCAGTCTGGTTTAAAACGTGGAGTTTTCGTACTGCTCACTTTTTTGCAATGTGTAGGAACCAGTGGGGAATCCCCGCTCGTTTGGAAAGGTGCCAAGGAAAGGCAATTAAATAGTATGTAGTTTCAAAACGTGTTTAATCACGTTTCTTGAATGAAGTATCTGTACTGTATATTCAAGAGGTGAAATCAATAAAGAGCTTATTACTTACTTACAAATATTTTCATAATTTATTGAATGAAATTTCCGTATTGTGTATCCAAGAGTTGACTTCAAGAAAGAAATTGTTACTTACGGAGATTTTTTTCATAATTTCTTGAATTAAATTTCTACATCGTGTAGCTAAGTGAAAGAGTTTGTTACTTGCTTACTAATTTTTTCATAATTTCTTGAATGAAATTTTCGTATTGTGTATCCATGAGTTGACTTCAAGAAAGAAATTGTTACTTACTGAGAATTTTTTCATAATTTCTTGAATGAAAATTCTACATCGTGTATCTAAGTCGGGAAAACAATTAAGAGTTTATTATTTACTTAAAACTTCTTCATAATTTCTTGAATGAAATGTCTTTTTGTTTATCAAACATGCTAATTCAAGAAAGAAATTACTACTTAGATACATTCTTTTCATAGTTTCCTTTGATAAAATTCTATATTTTTTATAACGTAAGTGAATTCAAAAAATTATTTGTAAATTACTTACAATTTTTTCACATTTTCATAAATGAAGTTTCTGCATTGTGTATCCAAGAGCTGACTTCAGGAAAGAGTTTGTTACTTGCTTACAATTTTTTCATAATTTCTTAAATGAAATTTCCGTATTGTGTATCCAAGAGTTGACTTCAAGACAGAAATTGTTACTTACTGAGAATTTTTTCATAATTTTTTGAATTAAATTTCTACATCGTGTATCTAAGTCATGAAAACAATAAAGAGTTTGTTACTTTCTTGGAATTTTGTCATAATTTCTTGAACGAAATGTCTTTTTTGTTTATCCAGCAGGTGAATTCAAGAAAGAATTTGCTACTTACTTACAATTTTTTCATAATTTCTTTAATGAAATTTCTGCATTGTGTATCCACGAGGTGACTTCATGAAAAAGTTTGTTACTTGCTTACAATTTTTTCATAATTTCTTAAATGAAATACCTGCATTGTGTATCCATGAGGTAACTTCAAGAAAGAGTTTGTTACTTACTTAGAATTTTGTCATAATTTCTTGAATGAAATGTCTTTTTTATTTACCCAGGAGGCGAATTCAAGAAAGAATTTGTCACTTACTTACAATTTTTGATAATTTCTTAAATGAAATTTCTGCATTGTGTATCCATGAGGTAACTTCAAGAAAGAGTTTGTTGCTTACTTAGAATTTTTTCATAATTTCTTGAATGAAATGTCTTTTTTATTTATTAAGGAGGCTAATTCAAGAAAGAATTTGCTACTTACTTACAATTTTTAATAATTTCTTAAATGAAATTTCTGTATTGTGTATACAAGAGGTGACTTCAAGAATGAGTGTGTTACCTATTTACAATTTCATCATAATTTCTTGAATGAAATTTCAGTATTGTGTATCCAATAGGTGAAAACAATAAAGATATTTATTACTTACTTGCGATTTTATTATGATTTCTTGAATTAAATATCTGTATTGTGTCCAGGAAGCGAATTCAAGAAAGCTATTGTTACTTACTTACAATTTCTTCATAATTTAATGAAATGCATAAGACTATTCTAAAGAATAAAGACGGGTTAAGCTTAAAGATATTTATTGCTTAAACGTATTAACATATTTTTGAATGAATTTGCTACTTACTTAGTATTGCTTATAATTGCTTAAATGACGATGATGCATAGTTTATAAATGAGGTAGCTTCATAACATGTTTTGTTTCTTAATTAGTGTATCGTCATAATTTCTTTAGCGAAATGTTTTTTTTTATTTATCAAGGAGTTACCCTAAAGAAAGAACTTGCTACTTACTTACAATTTTTAATAATTTCTTAAATGAAATTTCTGTATTGCGTATACAAGAGGTGACTTCAAGAATGAAATTGTTACTTACTGAGAATTTTTTCATAATTTCTTGAATTAAATTTCTACATCGTGTATCTAAGTCGTGTAAACAATAAAGAGTTTGTTACTTACTTAGAATTTTGTCATAATTTCTTGATCGAAATGTCTTTTTTTATCCAGGAGGTGAATTCAAGAAAGAATTTGCTACTTACTTACAATTTTTTCATAATTTCTTTAATGAAATTTCCGTATTGTCTATCCAAGAGGTGACTTCAAGAAATAATTTGTTTCTTACTTACTTACAATTTTTTCATAATTTCTTAAATGAATTTTCTGCATTATGTATCCAAGAGGTGACTTCTGGAAAGAGTTTGTTACTTGCTTACAATAGAACTATTATAAAGAATTAGGACAGGTTAAGCTTAAAGATATTCATTGCTTTAACTTATTTACGGATTTTTTTTAGAAAAAAAACACAAGAACAAATGTTTACATAAAAATAGTACTTAGAGTTCACTCTTAAACATCAACAAACGATGGCCCCATGATATAGAATAGTTTTTACCATGTCCTATGGATTTATCACGATAAGGTATGTTCTTAGGTATCCACTCTGCGAAGAACCTAACCTCGTCTTCAGGACGGTGATAACCCCCCTCAAATTTAGGACACTTAAACTCTTCTAGATTGAAAAGTGGAATCCTAGGGTCACACTTTTGAATTAAAACTTTATCTGTAGGTATATTGCCCTTTACGTAGAGCGCTTCAACCCCGAAAAAGCAGCAAATTTCACTTACTTCTTCCTAAAAGTATTTCAGTTTACCCGCAGTATCATTAAGTGACTTAATCGCTATATAATAAAGTCCCTATCAATTTATACAACTCAACGGAAATTCTAGGAGGGTCTTATAAAGCTCTTAAAAGTTATAGTTCCCACGCTAATGAAAACAGCCGATTTCTGTGACTTTCTTACACAATAATAAAAATTTTCATTGGATCACAGCCTCGGAAGCTGATTTTTCAAACCGGTAAATTCTTTTTCTTACAACCATAGCATCCTGTAAGTTACTAATGTAGTTTTTACACAGAAAATTACTTCAAGTAACTTGTTTATATTCGCTCAATGCTTCCTGGAATTACGGATAGGGGGATGAGTCCTAAAACAATCTGAATTCATTGTGGGGAGGAGTCATAAAACCCCTGGAAGTCATTGCGGGGAGGAGTCATTGAACTCTCGGTAAATGATAAAGTCTGTGTCATACCGTCCTATCATCTTGTAAGTTATTAATGTAGTTTTTAAGTAGAAAAATACTTCATAAAACTTTTATATCTTTGCTCAAGGTTGAACGGAGTTATGGCTAGGGGATGAGTCCTAAAACCATCTGAATTCATTGGGGGGAGGAGTCATAAAACCCCTGGAAGTCATTGCGGGGACGAGTCATTGAACTCTCGGTATCTATTGCATGTAAATGAAGTCTGGAAATTAAAAATTTTTTTATAATATCTGTATTGTGTATCCATGAGTTGAATTCAAGAAAGAGTTTGCTACTTACGATACTTTGATTTTGTCAATGCTATCCCAAGTATCCGTCAATAGATGTTGATAGAGAATTTATTCATTCTTATACTTAGATTTTCTCTATGTCAGAGTACAGCATTATAACTAGTCTAAGTCATCCACTCTGTCATCGCCCCCACCCCCCCCAAAAAAAATACTTTTCAGACATTTCTTGTTAAAACTTTATTTTCAACTAATTCATCCGGGTTTTCGAAAGCAACCTAGGTCTGAAAATCCCCAAACAGCCAATTAAATGTTCTAATTCATGATTTCAGGCAAGTCAAACCATGAAATACTAAAGTTAACTTCTCAAATAATAAATCCCAGGAATCTAACACCCACAAAAATCTAAAAAAACTAGGTCTGAAAGCCCAAACAGCTAATTAACTATTCTAATTCATGATTTCAGGCATGTAAAATCACAAAATACTAAATTTAACTTCTCAAATAGTAAAACCTGTGAAACAAACACTCACAAAAACATGAGAGAACTAGGTCTGAAAATCCCTAAACAGTCAATTAAATATTCTAATTCATGATTTCAGGCAGGCCAACCCATGAAATACTAGAGTTAACTTCTCAAATAATAAACCCCAGGAATCTAACACCGACGAAAATCTAAAAAAACTAGGTCTGAAAACCCAAACAGCTAATTCACTATTCTAATTCATGATTTCAGGCACGTAAGACCACAAAATACTAAAGTTAACTTCTCAAATAATAAACTCCAGGAAACAAACACCCACGAAAACCTAAGAAACCTAGGTCTGATAATCCCCAAACAGCTAATTAAATATTCTAATTCATGATTTCAGGCAAGTCAAACCATGAAATACTAAAGTTAACTTCTCAAATAATAAATCCCAGGAACCTAACACCCATGAAAATCTAAAAAATTCTAATTCATGATTTCAGGCACGTAAAACCACAAAATACTAAAGTTAACTTCTCAAATAATAAACTCCAGGAAACAAACACCCACGAAAACCTAAGAAACCTAGGTCTGAAAATCCCTAAACAGCCAATTAAATATTCTAATTCATGATTTCAGGCAAGTCAAACCATGAAATACTAAAGTTAACTTCTCAAATAATAAATCCCAGGAACCTAACACCCACAAAAATCTAAGAAACTAGGTCTGAAAACCCAAACAGCTAATTAACTATTCTAATTCATGATTTCAGGCACGTAAAACCACAAAATACTAAAGTTAACTTCTCAAATAATAAACTCCAGGAAAAAAAACCCACGAAAACCTAAAAAACCTAGGTCTGAAAACCCCCAAACAGCTATTTATATATTCTAATTCATGATTTCATGCAAGTCAAACCATGAAATACTAAAGTTAACTTCTCAAATAATATATCCCAAGAACCTAACACCCATGAAAATGTAAATAACTATGTCTGAAAACCCAAACAGCTAATCAAATATTCTAATTCATGATTTCAGGCATATAAAACCACTAAATACTAAAGATTACTTCTCAAATAATAAACCCCAGGAGTCAAACACACACGAAAACCTAAAAAACCTAGGTCTGAAAATCCCCAAACAGCCAATTAAATATTCTAATTCACGATTTCAGGCACGTCAAATACAAAATACTAAAGTTAACTTCCCAAATAATAAATCCCAGGAACCTAACACCCACGAAAATCTAAAAAACTAGGTCTGAAAACCCAAACAGCTAATTAAATATTCTAATTCATAATTTCAGGCACGTAAAACCACAAAATACTAAAGTTAACTTCTCAAATAATAAACCCCAGGAGTCAAACACACACGAAAATCTAAAAAACCTAGGTCTGAAAATCCCCAAACAGCCAATTAAATATTCTAATTCATGATTTCAGGCAAGTCAAACCATGAAATACTAAAATTAACTTCTCAAATAATAACCCCCTGGAACCTAACACAAACAAGAATCTAAAAAACTAGTTTTGAAAGCCTAAGCACCTAATTAACTATTTTAATTAATGATTTCAGGCACGTAAAACCACGAGATATTAAACTTAACTTCTCAAATAATGAACCCTAGGAAACAAACACCCACGAAAACCTAAGAAAACTAGGTCTGAAAATCCCCAAACAGCCAATTAAATATTCTAATTCATGATTTCCGGCAAGTCAAACCATGAAATACTAAAGTTAACTTCTCAAATAATAAATCCCAGGAACCTAACACCCCATGAAAATCTAAAAAACAAAGTCTGAAAACCCAAACAGATAATTAACTATTCTAATTCATGGTTTCAGGCACGTAAAACCACTAAATACTAAAGTTAACTTCTCAAATAATAAACCCCGGGAGTCAAACACACACGAAAACCTAAAAAAACCTAGGTCTAAAAATCCCCAAACAGCCAATTAAATATTCTAATTCATGATTTCAGGCACGTCAAATACCAAATACTAAAGTTAACTTCTCAAATAATAAATCCCAGGAACCTAACGCCCACGAAAATCTAAACAACTAGGTCTGAAAACCCAAACAGCTAATTAACTATTCTATTTCATGATTTCAGGCACGTAAAACCACAAAATACTAAAGTTAACTTCTCAAATAATAAACCACATGAGTCAAACACACACGAAAATCTAAAAAACCTAGGTATGAAAATTCCCAAACAGCGAATTAAATATTCTAATTCATGATTTCAGGCAAGTCAAACTATGAAATACTAAAGTTAACTTCTCAAATAATAAATCCCAGGAACCTAACACCCACGAAAATCTAAAAAACTAGGTCTGCCCTCCCCCTCCCCTGCTCTCAGAAATGGGGGAACGAATGGGCCTCTGAGCCTTCCCCTTGGGGCAGATCTCATTTATTTTCGATTCTGAGTATTTTTGGTTTTCCCTCCAAAGTTGAATAACCCCTCCCCCTCCCCTGCTCTCAGAAATGGGGGAACGCAGGGCCTCTGAGCCTTCCCCTTGAGGCAGATCTCATTTATTTACAATTCAGAGTATTTTTGGTTTTCCCTCCAAAATTGACTCCCCCTCCCCTGCTCTCAGAAATAGGGGAACGAATGGTCCTCTGAGCCTTCCCCTTGGGGCAGATCTTATTTATTTTCGATTCTTAGTATTTTTGGTTTTCCCTCCAAAATTGACCTCCCCCCCCCGCCCCTGCTCTCAGAAATGGGGGAACGCAGGGCCTCTCAGCCTTCCCCTTGAGGCAGATTCCCGTTTATTTTCGATTCTGAGTATTTTTGGTTTCCCTCCAAAATTGACCCCCTCCCTCTCCTGCCCCTCAGAAATGGAGGAACGAAGGGCCTCTGAGTCTCCCCCTTGAGGCAGATCTCCCCCTCCCCTGCCTTCAGAAATGAGGGACTGAAGGGCCGCTGAGCCTTCCCCTTGATGCAGATCTCGTTTATTTTCGATTCTGAGTATTTTTGGTTTTCCCTCTGAAATTGACCTTCCCCCTCCCCTGTCCTAAGAAATGGGGGAACGAAGGGCCTCTGAGCTTTCCCCTTGAGGCAGATCTCATTTATTTTCGATTCTGAGTATTTTTTAGTTTTACCTTCAAAATTGACTCCCCCTCCCCCTCTCCTACCCTCCCCTGCCCTCAGACATAGGGGAACGAAGGGACCGTTAGATCCTATTTTAAATTGACAATATTTTTCAAAAGTTACTTGTGTATTATACAGACCAAATCGGAGAAGTAAAGCAAGGTCAGGTCACAATGTCATTCTATCATTACTTTTCAGATATTTCTTGTTAAAACTTTATTTTCAACTAATTCATCCGGGGTTTTTCACAAACGACTCGTACTATCTTCACTCGTAATCACTAATCACCTTAACCCTTTATTAAGTTATAGGCAATACCGGTTTAGAAAAACTAGAATAGTGACATAATTTCACTTTATCGACTCTCAAATTCTATACCCACCAGAAACCTGTCTGGTTGGCCTAGAAACATGTCTGGTTGGCCCGGAATTGCTATATGTCTGGTAATCATCCATGGAAAGGTGCCAAGGAACGTAAAGGCCCAAAATAATACAGGAAGGAACATAAACTCCCTAAAGTATAACCTTGATTACTACTATTAAGTCTTGCTTTTTATGACAATTTATCGAGAATTGCTTTAGCTTTATTTTATTCGTACACTAAAATTGGATTATCCTCTGTATGAGAGGGGCTACCTCTCCCCTAGCGACTTGCTGTTTAATATGGAGTTACCAATAATTTCTTAATAAGGGGGGTACGAAAAAGTAACGATAAATTTTCACTTCATAATTGTTAACTTTTAAAAGGGAGATGGGGCCTTTAAATAAGTATTCCTCTTCTAATGTGCCGCCCCCTAACCCTATTAAAGTAAGCAGACTAGTGCTGCTTAAAAACCCCAATAGACCAAAAATATATATTAATGTTACTTTTTCCAATCTTCACATCACCATTAATTCGATATTAATTAAAAAAACTTTTTCCACAAAATAAGTTTTTCAAAGAAAAGTAAAGAACTGATTTTATTACAAAGAAAAGTAATAAAATCAAATAATCTACCAAGCGTGAAACTACCACAAATCAGCATCGATAAATAAATGAAACCCAAAACGAGAAGAAATTACAATAAATAACTGAGTCAAACTAAAACGAGCAGAAATTAACACAAGTTGGGCTCAAAACCCCTATGCCTTCCTAAGACCAGAACATAATTTGCACTTTACTAAAAAAATATAAATGTTTTTACATTTATAACTTTAATAAATCAAACAATATTAAGATTTGGATTACTAAATATCAGTAAATGTATATTAAACTCAGAATGCACATTCATTAGTATTATTTTCAGTAAAGTGCAAATTATGTTCTGGCCTTGGGAAGGCATAGGGGTTTTGAGCCCAAATTAAGTTAATTTCTGCTCGTTTTGAGTTTGACTCGGTTATTTATTGTAATTTCTGCTCGTTTTGGGTTTCATTTATTTATCGATGCTTATTTGTGGTAGTTTCACGCTTGGTAGATTATTTTATTTTTGCTCATTTTTTGCTTATGGAGTTATTTACTTTTCTTTGAAAAACTTATTTTATGGAAAAATTGTTTTAATTAATTTCTGTTCGTTTTATATTGACATAGTCTTTTCAGGGAAAAAGAAAATAATACTTTAA
This sequence comes from Artemia sp. Qi Xiang Cuo, assembly GCF_049724085.1. Classification (NCBI taxonomy): domain Eukaryota; kingdom Metazoa; phylum Arthropoda; class Branchiopoda; order Anostraca; family Artemiidae; genus Artemia; species Artemia sp. Qi Xiang Cuo. The sequence goes on along the minus strand of NC_142797.1, from coordinate 16,266,108 downwards.
ATCTTTTCGTTTTATAAGACTTTATAGTTTAGCCTGCTATTTGTATGCTGGAGAAATATTTTCAGCAATTTTCAAAAATATACACCCTTTTAAATATCTGGACACAAATAGGACTGTTTAATTCAGTTTCATACCTGCTCTAGTTGACCGGAAATGGAAAACTTGATACCATTCGCAAAAAAATCTGTTTACCTTCTTTGATAGCTTGGATACACTTACGCTATTTTGATTGGGTTAAATTTAAGAGCAGAAGCAGCCCCAAAAGTTTGAACACAATTCCCTCAGTCGTTCTTGGGATACTGCTGAGATGTATCATTGGTAATTAGCCTTAACACAGTGTGCGTTTATTAAATCTTAAGCCAGTGCACATTTTTTAAACATAAAGTAAATTGGGAGGGTGGGCAGGATAAGGGTATGGGTTTTCCTCAAATCAATTTCGGCTATTAAAAAGGATAATAGACCCTTTTGTTTTTAGCCGAACTAGTGCTTGTCGAAGTACTTAAGACCAAACCATCAATATAAAGTGCCCTTGTCTAAACAACAACAATAAAAACAAAATAATACATTATATCCACATCGATCTTTACCATAAAAATGTCAAGCCTTCCAATTACTTTCGACTATTAAAAAGGGCACTAGGCCTTTCGAATTCCAATCAAATGAGCCTTTCGAGTTTCTACGACAGCACTTCCTATAAACACTTTATATGGCCCCAGGGCATAAATTACAACTCTTACCCTAAGGGCTGTGAGGGTGGTTGTCATCCTCTATGACCTAATTTCCATAACTTTCAACTACGTTACACAAAATGGCTATCTCAAGATTTTGATTGGATGTCTCTTGGAAAATGGTGGTCGTGAGAGGGGCGTTAGTGTTTCTCCAATCACACTCAACTATTAAAAAAGGCACTAGCCCTTTCAATTTCCAATCAAATGAGCCCTTTTGAAGTTTCTACGACAACGCTTTCAATAAAAACCTTATATACCCCCAGGGGATAACTTACAACCCTCGCCCTGAGGGCTGGGTGAGGGGGGGTTGTCATCCTCACAGACCTATTTCCAGAACTTTCTACTATGTTGAACAAAATGACTATCTGAAAATTTTGAGTGGATGTGTTTGGGGGAATGGTGGGCGTGAGAGAGGGGTTAGTTACCGTCTAATCACTTTCAACTATTAAAAAGGGCACTATTCCTCTCAATTTCCAACTGAATGAGCCCCTTTTGAAGTTTTTACGACAACTCTATCATTAAAAACCTTATATGACCCCTGGGAATAGCTTACAACCTTTGCCCTGGGGACTCTCGGGGGTTTGTCATCCTTAAATGCATAATTTCCAGAACTTTCAACTACGTTGAACAAAATGGCTATCTCTAAGCTGTGATTGAATGTATTTGGGGAAATGGAGGGCGTGAGAGGGGACTTAATTACTCTCCACTCATTTTCGACTATTAAAAATGGCAATTTCAATTTCCAACCAAATGAGCCCCTTTTGAAATTTCTACAACACCTTTCTATATAAACCTTATATGCCCCCAGGGCACAAATTACAACCCTTGCACTGAAAGCTCTGATGGGATTTTTATCCTAAAAGACCTAATTTCCTGAACTTTTGACTTACGTTGAACAAAATGGATATCTCAAAATTTTGATTGGATGTGTTTGGGGAAATGGTGGGCGTGAGAGGAGGGTTAGTTGCCCATTTCAATAAAAACCTTATATGCCCCCAGGGCATAACTTATAACCCTAGGGCACTAATCATTTCGATTTCCAATCCAATGAGTCATTTTGTAAGTTTCTAAGATGACGAGTTCAGTACAAGCCTTATAAGCCCCCTGGCCATAACTTACAACCCTTACCCTAAGGGTTGTGGGGGAGTGTTCTCCTCAAAAACATAATTTTTATCTGGAAATTCAAAACACTGAATAAAATGGCTATCTAAAAAATTTGATTGGATGTGTTTGGGGAAAAGCTGGGTGAGAGAAGGGGGCTAGTTGCCCTCAAATCACTTTCGACGATTAAAAAGGGCACTAAACCTTTGAATTTCCAATCGAATGAATCCTTTTTCAAGTTTCAACGACAAATCTTTCAATAAAAGCTAATATGCCCCCAGGGCATAACTTATAACCCTTGCCCTGAAGACTGGGGGGGGGAGTAACATGCTCAGAGGTATAGAATCCTGAACTTTTACGGCGTGGAACAAAATAGCTATCTCAAAATTTTGACTGGATGTGTTTAACTTATAAAAACTTATATGCCCCCAGGGCATAACTTATAACCCTTGCTCTGAAGACTGTGGGGGGAGTGACCAGCTCAAAGGTATAATTTCCTGAACTTTAACTGCGTGGAACAAAATGGCTATCTCAAAATTTTGATTGGATGTGTTTAACTTATAAAAACTTATATGCCCCCAGGGCATAACTTATAACCCTTGCTCTGAAGACTGTGGGGGGAGTGACCTGCTCAAAGGTATAATTTCCTGAATTATAACTGCGTGGAACAAAATGGCTGTCTCCAAATTTTGATTGCATATGTTGGAGAAAGTTGTGGGCGTAGAAGGGGTGTTAGTTGCCTTCCAATTACTTTCGACTATTAAAAAGGGCACAAGCCATTTCAATTTCTAATCGTATGAGCCCTTTTTGAAGTTTCTACGACAACACATTCTATAAAAACTTTATATACCCCTTGCAACCCTTGTCCTGAGGGCTGTGAGAAGGTTGTCATCCTCAAAGACCTAATTTCCAGAACTTAAAACTACGTTGTTCAAAACGACTTACTCAAAATTTTGGTTGGATGTGTTCGGGGGAATGATGGGCGTGGGGGGGGCTGCTTGCCCTCCAATCACTTTTAACTATTAAAAAGGGTAGTAGCCTTTTGAATTTCCAATCGAATGAGCCTGTTTTGAAGTTTCTACGACAACGCCTTCTATAAAAACCTTATATGTCCCCAGGCCATAACTTAAAACCCTTGCCCTGAAGGTTGTGAAGGAGTGTCCTCTTCAAAAACATATTTTCTATCTGGATAATAACTACGCTGAACAAAATGGCTATCTCAAAATTTTGTTTTGGATGTGTTTGGAGGAATGATGGGCGTGGGGGGGGGGGGGGCTAGTTGCCCTCTAATCACTTTCGACAATTAAAAAGGGCACTATCCCTTTGAATTTCCAATCGAATGAGCTAGTTTTGAAGTTTCTACGACAACACCTTCTATAAAAACCTTATATGCCCCCAGGGCATAACTTAAAACCCTTACCCTGAGGGCTGTGGGGGAGTGTCCTCCTCAAAAACATATTTTCTATCTGGAAATCAACTATGCTGAACAAAATGGCTATCTCAAAATTTTGATTTGATGTATTTGGGGGAATGATGGGCTTGGGGGGGCTAGTTGCCGTCCAATCACTTTCGACTATTAAATAGGGTTCTAGCCCTTTGAATTTCCAATCGAATGAGCCTGTTTTGAAGTTTCTACGACAACTCCTTCTATAAAAACCTTATATGCCCCCAGGGCACAACTTAAAACCCTTGCCCTAAGGGCTGGTGGGGAGTTTCAGCCTAAAAACCATATTTTCTATCTGGAAATCAACTACGCTGAACAAAATGGCTATCCCAAAATTTTGATTGGATGAGTTTGGGGGAATGATGGGCGTGGGGGGGCTAGTTGCCCTCCAATCACTTTCGACTATTAAAATGGGTACTAGCCCTTTGAGTTTCCAATCGAATGAGCCTGTTTTGAAGTTTCTACGACAAAGCCTTCTATAAAAACCGTATATGCCCCCAGGGCTTAACTTAAAACCCTTTCCCTGAGGGTTGTGGGGGAGTGTCCTCCTCAAAAACATATTTTCTATCTGGAAATCAACTACGTTGAACAAAATGGCTATCTCAAAATTTTGATTGGATGTGTTTGGGAGAAGGATGGGCTTGGGGGGGGGGGCTACTTGCCCTCCAATCACTTTCGACTATTAAAAAGGGTGCTAGCTCTTTGAATTTCCAATCGAATGAGCCTTTTTTGAAGTTTCTACGACAATGCCTTCTATAAAAACCTTTATGTCCCGAAGGCATAACTTAAAACCCTTGCCCTGAGGGTTGGTGGGGAGTGTCCTCCTAAAAACCATATTTTCTATCTGGAAATCAACTACGCTGAACAAAATGGCTATCTCAAAATTTTGATTGGATGGGTTTGAGGGAGTGATGGGCGTGGGGAGGCTTGTTGCCCTCCAATCACTTTCGACTATTAAAAAGGGAACTATCCCTTTGAATTTCCAATCCAATGAGCATTTTTGAAGTTTCTACGACAACGCCTTCTATTAAAACCGTTATATGCCCCCAGGGCTTAACTTAAAACCTTTCCCTGAGGGTTGTGGGGGAGTGTCCTCCTGAAAAACATATTTTCTATCCGGAAATCAACTACGCTGAACAAAATTGATATCTCACAATTTTGATTGGATTTGTTTGGGGAAAGGATAGGCGTCGGGGGGCTAGTTGCCCTCCAATCACTTTCGAATATTAAAAAGTTTAGTAGTCCTTTGATTTTCCAATCGAATCAGCCTTTTTTGAAATTTCTACGACAACGCCTTCTATAAAAACCTTATATTCCCCCAAGATGTAGCTTAAAACCCTTGCCCTGGGGGTTGTAGGGGAGTGTCCTCCTCAAAAACCTATTTTCTAACTGGAAATCAACTACGCTGAACTAAATGGCTATCTCAAAATTTTGAGTGGATGTTTTTGGGGGAATGATGGGCGTAGGGGGGGGCTAGTTGCCCTCCAATTACTTTTGACTATTAAAAAGGGCACTAGCCACTCCAATTTCCAATCGAATGAGCCCTTTTCGAAGTTTCTACGACAACTCCTTCGATACGAAGTGCCCGGGTGGAGAAAACATACATTGTGCCCACATCGTTCTTTACTTAGGCAGCGCTAGCGTGCTGCCTATGATAATCGTCCAGGATCGATACTATTTTGTCATCATAACTGGAAGGTTAAGTTGAAAAGGCGACATGGTTCTTTGACCTAGTAAGATAATTAGTATGATTATTATTAAAGTTTGATAATACTGTTTTTCTTTGCCCTCATGAAATCAAGTGGACACTCATCTTGGTAAAAGATAATTTTGGAACCAGTGTAAAGAATGGCTTGTGTTTGACCTGTTTTTCCTGAACTCTCAGTTTCATAGCTTGGCTTACCACGGAACATGTACTATTCTTTACTTAGGGTTTAATAGCGTGGAAGAGAGAGAAATGAGGTTCCTTTATTGATAAATTCACAAAACAACAAATCAAATTAAACAAACATAGCCACTACTAGAAGGCCAAATAACCGGTGTGTAGTTACTCAATTAATTAATTAATTCACATAATCGATAACATATAAATAAAAATAATAAAAGCAAATTGAAGAAAAATAACAAGAAGAAGGAATAAAAAATAAAAGAAGAAAGAGACAAAAGAAGAAAATAAAAAGTCTAAACCCTCATAAGGGACCTGCTCTGGCCTTGCATCTTCACCAAGTAGGAACTTTTTGACATTTGACTTAAATAAAGAAACTAGACAAGAGCCCGTAATGCTGTCCGGGAGGTTATTCAAGAGGGTTACACTTACATGATTAAACACATGGGCTGATTTTTCTTCTCATATACTAGCTTATCCACATTCCTAGCATGATAAGAATGATAATCAGAATTAACAAAAACACATGTCCACAAAACAAGCTGGCGAAACATCATTTAAACATTGGTATACCATTGTTAATAACTGGTGATCCCGTAACTGACCAATATTAAAAAATTTTAAATGGGAATAACAAATAAGTGTCAGTAAAGTTAGCACATTCCCCCAAAAGATGAACTGCTCTATTCTGAATCGTCTGGATTCTTCTATGATTAGCATAAAAATTGATTGCCCAAAGAGCACACCCCTATGCAAAATAAGTTGGATAATCGTAACATAAATATTATTTTAAACTGAAACCGGAAATTTTTTTTATGAAAACAACGAAGTAAAACTAGGCCTCTTGCTGCCTTTGACGATATAAGTTCATTGTGTTTTTTCCAATTCAAATTACAACCAAAAAAACCCCAAATACCTGATTTCAAAAACTTGATTAATAATAAAACAAACAAAGTAAATACCAAAGAATTAATCACAACACTGGTACAGCTAAAAATCACATAATTAACACGTAAAAAGCTGAGACTAGTAAATGTATTCAGGCACTGCAGGACATTATTTGTGCGAACTACGAGATCTATAATGTTCGCCTCTGCAATTGTTATTGCTGTGTCGTCTGCAAATGCTGTAAGAATTACACCAGGAAAATAAAATCTTAACGCATCAACAAATACTAGACATAAAAGTGGTCCCAAAACAGATCCTTGTGGAACTCCACAATTACTTGTGATGAAGCACTTGTAGTATCATTAATCGCAACCCGCATTGATCTTCCATACAGATAGGATCTAAACCACTGAAGACACTTATCCTTGATACCCAAATCACTATGTCCTACGGAGCAATAATCCAAAATCAACCGTGTCGAAAGCTTTTTTAAAATCCGTAAAAAATTTTGACGGAATCTTTTCACTTTCAAATGCAATGTTGATATTATCAACCAAATGATATATCGCATGACTTTTTTAGTGGCCATTTCTAAATCCAAACTGAGTATTGCATAGTAATCCCAAGGACTCAAGATATCTATATAGTCGCCCATGCATAGTTTTCTCAAATTTTTTTGAAAATAAAGGTAGGATTGATATTGGTATTCAATTAGTCTTCTCTTGCTTATTTCCACCCTTGTGCAGTTGTATGACCCTTGCCTGCCTTAGAGTAACTGGAAATTGGCCTTTCTCCCTTGAAAGATTAACCAAAAATAAAATAGATGGTAATAAATAGCATGCAACAGCTTTAACAGCTTTAAGGCTTAGGCCATCTATCCTGTCAGAATTCGTCTTAATTGTCTTAATAACCTTTTCAAGTTCCAGCATAGTACATGGCTCGATAACCATTGTGTTTCCAGACCATCTTTCATCAATGAAGCCTTCACTAACACTCACATCACTAGACTAAGAAATATTACTTTTAATTAAAGTCCCGATCTTTGTGAAATCTAAAGTCCCCATCTCCTTATGCGGAAAAAAATAGATGAATTTTTTGAAATGGCGTTTATTAGAATAAAAAAATGGGCTATTTTTTATTTCGTCATTGTGCGTTGCAAGCAAATAGTTTTGGATTATTCCAGTAAAAATATGTTCGTGTTTTTTTTTTTCGTCAAAATAAATTTATTGATGACAAAATATTTTCTTGTCGTCCAGACAATATATTTTGTTTTTAAGTGTTTGGACTGGGAAATAGCTGAAGTATGCATACAACCAGCGCTAAGATAAAAATTTAAAACTATTTATGTGTGTAAATATTTACAAAAAAATAATTCCTTAAATCTTCATCGACCGATCAATCATTAAAAATACTTCTGAAATCGTATATTGCCTCCATCACCTTATAGTCACCCTTGCTGATAAATCAAATTACGGACCACTATTTCCCCAACAGTGCATCTTGTTCGCATTTAAATAATAAAAAAGTTTTTCCAACTAAAAGTAAGGAGCGGCATCAAAACTTAAAATGAATTGAAATTATTCCACTTATGAGGGGGCTACCCCCTTTTCAATCCCTTGGTCTTCATGCTAAAGTTTTTTATTACTTTAAAAAAGTTTTTTTATTCTAACTAAACGACCCTTGTATTTCACGAGTCGCCCATAAATAATTGGTACGAATCGGCAAAGTTTAGATATAAGAGCGTAACACTTGCATGTTAGCACTGCACAAAGCCCCGTCCTAAATGGTCTAATACGGGCCATGTGGATCTTACATTTTAGGAGGTTTGAATAAAAATTGCAGAGTCCAGATATCTTCTTGTCTTAATTCATATATAGGCAGAATAGAAGATACCACGACTGAGTTTTTTTTTCATAATCTCTTTATTTTCAATAGCGTCAATTGTGGAGGGGGGCGTTTGCTCCCTAGATTTTCCCCAGATCATGAAAAATTGCTTTGTGGTTGGTATTTCTTCTTATCAAAAATGTCTTTTTTGGTATTTTCAATGAAAAAATTAGAAAAAGTGACAAATTTGCATCCTCCTTGATTTTGAAAAATATATTTTCCCCATTGAGATAACCTTCACTGAGACTACTACAAATTTAAATTTTAAGTGTTCACCCACTCGGAAAAAGTTTGGTCTGTAATACACTTTTCATGTTTATGAAATTATTGAATTTGAATAATTTAATATTAAATTATCCCTCTTAGATGATTTATGGGAATTTATTTATTTAGGAGCAGACAGTCCCCTCATGTACGGAATACTGTCTCTTTGTTAAGGTTTAATGTTGCTCCTTACTTTCAGTTGAAAAAAACTTGTTTTTTTAATTAATTTCTGATCGTTCCTCAAACTGGGCCAAGAAATCAACGTCCCCTCCATGGAAAATCCCCCAGGAAAGAAAATCCCCCCCTGAGGATTCCACCAAACAATTCCATCCCCTCTGAAAATCCTCCCTGGAAAATTTATTGCGGACAATCCCGCCTGGAAAATTCTCCTTAACCTACTTTCATTAAAAAAAGATTTCTATTAAATTTCAGATCGTTTTTTTCAAATCATGCTGGAAATCAACCCCTCTTAGGAAAATATTTCCTGGACCATCCCCCCCCCCCCCGATACATAGTTTCTCCCTTGGAAAATTCCTTCATGGAGAATTTCTCCCGCGGAAAATTCCTCAATGGAGAATTTTTCTAGCGGAAAATACCCCCCCCCCCCCACGGAAAGTTCCCCCAGAAAATTCCAACCCGGCTGATAACTTCTCCCAGAAAATTCCACAGAGATGAAAAATTGAATCGCCAAAGAGAAAGTGAGACAAATAAAAAAATTTCGTAGAGGAATTCAAGCAAATTCAAGAGTTTTCCTATTTTGTCTAGGTTCGCCAAGGGAAAATTGTGTTACTAAATTATTTTCACATACACCCCCCCCCCCCTAATGAAGGTTTAGCTTACCTCAAAGTAAGTCTGACACTTTTTCTACCTCCCCAACTCCGGAAATGGACTGGGCCTTTCTATAAAAATTTTATGGACTACGATCCTCTTAGAAGACCCCATTTCTGTGTTATCAACGCTCAAGTACTGGCTGTTGTTGTTGTTATTTATTATTATTTTTTTCTACTAATTATTTCTTATATTTCTATGGTAGGCAATAAGAAATGCTAGCTGATTTCGCTTTCTAATTTAAAAGGCCTCGTAATTTTTTACGTGCCTTTAGGCTCTATCAAAGTTTATCTGACACTGCTTCTACCCCCCCCCCCCTGAAAGCAACGAAAAAGGTCCTTCTCTGAGAAAAACCTCACTCTTATTTTAGAAGACCTCACTTGTATGTTATTGACGCTCAAGTGTTGTTTTTTTAAGCTTTATTCGCTTATTATTATGCATAAATATAATCTCTTAAACAACAATATTACAAATACGGGATTTGCAATCGAGAATAGGTGAAACGTTTTGTCGAGGTTCTCCAAAGAAAAATTGTGTCAGTAAATTATTTTCAACCCCTTAGTGAAGGTGTTCAAGGATTAGTTCTTTGCATCTGTAAGGAAGGCAGCAAAAATATTAATTAATTTATTTCCTAATTTAAAAGATTTCCTCATTTTCTGTAAGTGTTTATAGCATCCCTAAAAGTGGGAACTGCTCCTACCCCGTCCCTCCTCCCACCCCATCAGGAAAATAACTGGGCCCTTATGTAAGAGATTGCTTGAGTTTGATCTTTAAAAGACCTAATTTTTATTATTGACGCTCAAGTGCTCGTTGTTGTTTTATTTTAATGTAATTTTATTAAAATTTTATATTTTTAATTTTTTTTTTTTTTTTTTAATTTTTTTTAAATAATAGATTTTTCTTTTTTTTATGGTAGGCATAAAAAACTGTAGCTAATTTGTTTTCCAATTTAAAAGGCCTCACTAATTTTTAAGTGCTTCTAGACACTCCCTAAGTCCGTCCAGGCATAGCTTCTACCCACCCCTTCCTACCGGGAACTGAACTCGGCCCTTCTCTAAAATAAACCTGACTATGATCCTTTCAGAAGACCTGATTTGTGAGGCATTGACGCTCAAGTGCTTATGATTTTCTTTTTCCTTTTTAGCTTGTGTTTCTTATCAAACAGTCTGTGGTAACGAACTGTAAGTAAAGAGTGACCCGGCTCAATGGTAACCGAAACTCTAAGAAACGGAATTTTGGTACCAATAGATACATCAAAAGAATCAGATTTCAATGCTGATTTCAAATATATAAGTTTCATCAAGTTTACTCTTAGGCCTACCTATCAAATGTTACGCGCCTGAGAAAATTTGGCTGATTTTAGGAAAAATGGGGAAAGACCCCCTAAAAGTTATATAACCTTAATGAAAATCACACCATCACATTCAGCGTATAAGAGAAACCTACTTTAGAGGTTTCAAGCACCTATCTACAAAAATGTGGAATTTTGCATTTTTTGCCATCACGGATGCGTGTTTATTTGTTTTTTTTTCCCAGGGGTGTTGGTATATGGGAGGATCTTTCCATGAGGGAAGTTTTCATGGGGGAAGGGACATTGTTATGAAGGGGGCACTGGATTTCCCATCATTATTAAAGAAAAGATCAGAAATTAATAAAAACAAGTTTTTCAACTGAAAGTAAGGAGCAACATCAAAACTTAAAACGAACAGAAAATATTACGTATATGATTGGGTTTACCCCCTAGTCAATACCACGCTCTTTAAGCCAAAGAATTTTTAGTACTTTCATAATAGCTATTTATTCTAATTAACGGCCTTTGTTATTAAGAGGTCATTTTTAAAGAATTGGGACAAAATTCGAACTTTAGCTTAAATAGCAAGGTATTGACTAGGGGCGAACCCCCTAATATACGTATTAAAAATCTATCAATATAGAAGTCGTTACTTAAGTTAATTCTTAAGTGACGTATATTTATTACTAATAAAAACGTTCGTAAACAAAATTAAACAAGTTTCGAGAAAAGCCATTTAACCAAATAAAAGTAAAATTAATATGCAAATTTTTTTCAATTATCCGTGTACGGTGAGCCAAAATCCAACCCTGCATTAATTCAAAAACGTTCAAAAATTAAATATTAAAAAAACAAGTTTTTTTTAACTGAAAGTAAGGAACGACGTTAAAACTTAAAACGAACAGAAACTATCCCGTATATGAAACGGGCCGTCCCCTCCACAACGCCTCGCTCTTTACGCTAAAGTTTGACTTTCTCACAACTCTATTTTTTTTAAACAATAAAAAACTTTAGCATAAAGAGCGAGGCGTTGAGGAGGGGATAGCCCCTTTTGTATACGGGATAATTTCTGTTCGTTTTAAGTTTTAACGTCATTCCTTACTTTCAGTTAAAAAAACTTGTTTTTTTTTTTATTTAATTATTGTACAAGAGCATAATCTTCTGAACAACAGTGTTCCTAATATCCTCTGATCGATATGTTTTTCTTGATTTTTCTAAACGACTGATAGATAATATTTTTTGGGATGATTTTACTCTAAATATCAGTACAATATGCATAACGCAGAACGATTTTTCCAAAGAACCGGAAGAGTCCAAGCAATATTCTAAAAATGTCTATTCTATTGACAATAAAAGTCATCTTTTACAATACAGTAAATTTGTGTCAACCCGTCATATACCACCCTGTCTCCTACCCTGGTCATAATGCAGACTGAGATAAATAATTATGGTTTTGGGTCTTTTTAGGCAACAGCCCAATCCATTTCATACACTTGGGCCTATAAAGCGATAAAAATGTCTAGGGTGCTTAGATTTAATAGGGAATCTGATTTGTCTTGAGTTTTGCTTCAGTCGAGCCTGGAGAACAGATCTAAGTAGTTGTTTCGAATTTTTATTTCTTGGAATTTTCTAAGCCCTTGGTAAGTGACTATGCAATTAAGTTCTCTTAGAGTTCGACTGTCATATTTATTTGCTTAAATTGAAGTATAGATAAAAGAAATGCGAATATAAATAAATTAATAGGTGATCTAGTGCGATTGGTCGACTTTCATGGTGGTAAAAAGGAGTCCGAGATTTTAAGATTCAGAAATCGACAAATTTTGGTCGTGTCTGAAGTTTGGACCAGAGTCATTGTTTGAACATTATTCTTTTCTTTTTTGGTGCTTTTTGTATGTTACTCTTTGTTACAGAAATTGTAATTAAGTTCTTTCATTGTTGGTCGGCCTTATGGTCGGCCATACATTGGGTATGGTATACAATATATATAAACAAATATATTGGTTTTGATATAATTGGTTGAATTTTATGGGGGTAGACGAAGAGTTTGGGTTGTAAGGAATTTAAAATTAAATAAACTGAATCGTTCCGGTAAATTTTCCAATCAATGTAGCATTGAGATGGCTAAGAAACTGGTATGCATTTAGAATAGAATTTCATTCTTAATACAAATATAACATTTATTTGCGTCAGAAATGAACTTTACCGTCACCCTACCTCAAAGTGCAAATATATGCCCTAAATTGTATTTATGCACTGAATTTTGCCAAAAATAATGGAAAATTCATTGCTTATATACAATTCAGGGTATATATTTGCATATTAGGGAGGTGGGGGTAAACTTTATTATTGACGCAAAAGGGTGTTATATTCAGATTCAAGTTGAAATTTTGATTCCAAAAGTATGTCTATTTCTTAGCTATCTCAGTATTACGTTAATCAGAAGATTTACCGAAATGAATCGTGCTATTGAAAATGCAAAGAGTATTTATGGGTTTGGGCTGAATATTTGTTCATTAAGGGAAGGGGGTAAAGTAAACTGATGTAATCTTAGGAACGATATAAGTAAGCATTTTAAAACATTTTAAAGTAGGCTAAAAATGAGCCAATGCAAAAGTAGGCTAACATTTTAGTGGTACCTAAAATTTTTCAATTTTTACTTATTTACTTATTTTCAATTTTTTACAATTTTATTTGAATCACTAACTTTCTCTTACGGTTGGACGGCCATATTCAAATAGCCTATTAGAAATATGAAATAGGTTAAAATAAAGTAAATAAATAAATTTACAGGTTATTGGTGTGATTCGTCAAGTTACGGGGTTGACGTCAAGGGGTGGTTGACGAGAATTTTGAGCTCTTAGACATTTATGAATTTGAAGCAGAATTAGACAATGTACGTTTTTGAGCCCGTAGCAGATGCGCATTCTGCTGAGCTTTTTGCAAGTATGGAGAATACCACGACAACAAGGAAATAATGCACAAAATTTTGGCGTTAAAATCTTCAGAAAAAATGAAGCAAACCGTCTTTGTCCTGCCTAAAGGTCGTATCTCAGGTTTTCACACTTTTGAGACAAATGTCAAAAGAGTTTGCAGAAATGTTCTTAGAAGGAGGATCTGCAAGGCAATGTAGATTAGACGGACAAAATTTTGATTTAACATAATTTGCCTGGCTTGTCCTATAGATAGCCTACTGATCCTACCTGAGAAAGCTCAGCAAATTATTTTTGGCGATCATCCAAATTTTGTCATCTTATCGATACTTATACATTCTTTGAACTATATTAAATCAAAAAACAAGTTTTTTCAACTGAAAGTAAGGAGCAGCATTAAATTTAATTAACCTAAAATTATTACGTATATGAAGGGGTTCGCCCCCTAGTCAATACTTCGCTCTTTACGCTAAAGTTCGATTTTTTTCGAATCACAAATCCCTGAATCACAAAGGCCGTTTAATTAGATTAGATAGCTCTTTTGAAAGTATTAAAAATAACTTCAGCGTAAAGAGCGAGGTATTGACTAGGGGGTGGACCCCTCAGATACATAATAATTTCTGTTTGTTTTAAGTTTTAATGTTGCTCTTTACTTTCAGTTGAAAAAACTGTTTTTTTATTTAATTTCTTATCGTTTTTTAAATAGTGCTGGGAAAACTGGCACCCCCTTCATAGAAATGTCCCTGCCCCAAAGGAAACGTCCTCTATGGAAAGATCCTTCCACGTAACCCCCTCCTCTGACACCCCCACCAGAAAAAGATCCCTCCTGAAAACGTCTGTATACTTCCCAATAGCCAATAATACATGTAAACAAGGGGCAAAGTTCATAACTTTCAGCCCTTCCCCAGGAAACTGCGGGGGATATGTAAACAAGGGGCAAAGTTTAGCCTTTCCCCCGGAAACTGTGGGGGATTGAGTCATCCTCAAAGGCATATTTATTAGATTTTCGACTATTCTGAACATAATGCCTATCTCAAAATTTTGATTGGGTGACTTCGGGAGAAAAGGAGCGTGGGAGGGGGCCAAGTTGCCCTCCAATTTTTTGGTCGCTTAAAAACGGCACTAGAACTTTTAATTTCCGTCCGAATGAGTCCTCTCACTATCTTATAGGACTACTGGATCGATACGATCACCCCTGGAAAAAAACAACAAATAAACACGCATCCGTGATCTTTCTTCTGGCAAAAAATAGAAAATTCTACATTTTGCACATAGGAGCTTGAAACATCTACAGTAGATTTTGCTTTTACGCTGAATCTCATGGTGTGATTTTCATTAAGATTATATCACTTTTAGGGGGTGTTTCCGCCTTTTTTCAAAAATAAGAGAAATAACTTTTTACAGGCTCGTAACTTTTGATGGGTATGACTTATATATTTGAAATCCGCATAAAAAATCGATTCTTTTGATTTATCTACTGGTATCAAAATTCCGTTTTTTAGAGGTTCAGTTGCTATTGAGCCGGGTCGCTCCTTACTTACAGTTCGTTACCACGAACTGTTTGATTCTGAAGCTAACTTCCCTCAGCTGTCTACTCAAGAGTTTTGTTCATGTTTTCCTGTACCTATAATTTAATTCTACCTTTTCAGTGCATCTTGTCGAACAACAGAAAGCGTGACATAAAGCGAAAGAAATCCGTCGCTCCGAAATGGGGTGGGAAGAGACCTTAAGTGAGGATTTAAGGAAAGTGAACTTCATGAGTTGGAGTAAAGAGTAAAGATTTGAGTAGGTTGGGATGGAGGAGGTGCATGCGAAGTTGTGAAAGCCTCAGGTGGCTTGGTGCTGCAGTAAATTTTTAGTTAGTCTCTTTGGTATTTTAATATTTGCCCCCCCCCCGAGAATATCCCTGTTAATATAACTGAACCCACCATTCATTTTGTACTCTGAAGTTTAAACTATAATTACCTATATAATTGGTAAGTTTATTTCTAAAGAAAGCCCGTTTATGGAAAAACACCTATTTTTATAAACAGATACGTTAAAGCTTTAAAACAAACTGAGAAACTCTGATAGCTCGTTAGGTAGAAAATCAGACTCCCAAACCCAGGGTTTAAGGTCCGAGCTTGGTGCTGTTTCTCTGTCATTAAAGAGAAAAATCTCAATATTATATTTCTTCCCACTGGAAGTTATATTAATGGGGCGGAAATTGGTATTAGGGTAATTTATGCCTGCAGATGGATAAAGAATTTGAATAAAGTGGGGGGTGTTTTCTCTTTGTAAATGAGAATTATCTAGGCTATAGTTTTGTTTAAGTCTACCCTATTTTTTCTCGTGGCTGGGTGAGGGGGCGTCCACTTTTCGCTACCTGATGTACATCTCAGAACGCCAAGTGTGCCACACAGTTCTGCCACACTCGGCATAGTTTCGAACACACTTAACATGGTTTCCGCCGCGCTTGGCACAGTTTACGCCATGCTTGGCACACTTTGGCTAAGCTTGATACGTGCCAACCTGGTGACGTGATTTCTGATAGTAAGTCCTCCCTCGGGCTGGAGAAATGAATAGAAATTTCAAGGGACAGTTTCGTTTGGGAGGAAGGAGCACGGTGACTTGTTTTTGAATCGAACGGGGGGAGTATAATGATTCTCTATGCGAAGATGAGATAGACATTACCTGGAAAATCATGAGACGCTGTATAAAAAAAGGGTTTCTCCCTCCGGGAATTATATTTAAGCTTTAGTTTTTTGGGGTGTTTAGAGGGCCTAAAAGGTACCTAGGTTGGGTTAGGTTATGTATTTAATATATGCTACGCTTTACCCCCACCCCACCCTGTAATGTGCAAATATATAGCCCCAATTTGTTTCTCGAACTACTATTTTTTTTTATCCTATTTCGTTTTATTTTATTAGCATTAACGAAACTTCACTTATCGCGTGACTACTGGATTCTTAGCAAGTACTAAAGATTTTGTAAATTGTGTTGCTTTCCTAAAACTCCTGGAAAGAATTAGCCAGTTTGGTATATTTTGCATGTAATTCGCTGATCCCTATAGCCTATTGTTGTTCCCTGAATATTCCCTATACCCAATATTGGGGAAGGCGTCATAACATCTAACCGTCAGGAGCACTAACGTTAGGACATCGACAAAATCCGTCATAACATCGACAAAAAACTCCGTCAGAACTACAAACCGTCATAACATCTAAAATTTTAAAACTTTAGTTTTTTGGGGTTTATCGGGGGGAGGGGGTACCTAGGTTAGGTTAGGTTACGTATTTAATATAGGCTATGCTTTACCCTCACCTCCTGATGTGCAAATATATAGCCGACATTTATTTCTAAACCATTACATGCTTATTACTATTATATAAACTTATAAAAAATTTTAGATGTCATGACGGTTAGTGGTTCTGACGGTTAGATGTTATGACGTTTAGTGCTTTTGACTGTTAGTCGAAATGGTAGAGCCCCCCAAGATTGTCACTCATTATCCCTTCGTGCGTCAGCAATCTAAATATGTTTTCCCCGCAAGTTAATAAACTTTGAAAAAAGGGTACTTGTGCATTATGCGGGCACCGATATATACTGTATGTTGGTTAATGCTAATGAAATAAAATAAAATAGGATGAAAATATAACAGGCTAGTTTAGAAACAAATGTGGGCTATAAAATTGCACATTAGGGGTGGGGGTGGGGGATAAAGTATATCATATACTAAATACGTCGCCTAACCTATGTACTTTCCCCCCCTAAACCCCAAAAAACTTTCGTTTAAATATTGTAACTCATTGAGAAACCACGCTTTGCAATCATTTATCTATAGCGGTATCTTGCAAATAGCCCGTTTGACGGGTTTCGTGACTGGTTTCCTTGATACAGCATATAGCGGTGCCCGCATAATGCACCAGTACCAAAAAACGTAGAATAAAAGTGGCTTAGGTTATCTGTCAAAATCAAAACAAGAATGTCTGCATTTTTAATAATCTGGATCACAGGTGACCGAAAAGATAAGACATCATAGGAAAAAGTTCCGCTTGAAATTTGATATAAACAATTTTTAATCTAGGCCAAATTACAGTAAAAAAAAAAAAAAGAAAATATAGGTTATTTTTCTTGGAAGATGCGTTCTCTGTTACTTATTTAAGGTTCATTCTATGCACAGCTGAATTACCTTAAATGTAAACCCGTAGGTGAGTTGTGGAAAAAGAAAATGCGGTGCCAATTTCGTACCTAACCTAGTTGCGGTTAAAGCAATTAACCTCGGCCCTTATTGCAATGAAGAAAACGAAAATATAGACTATATGTCATGGAATGGACGTTGTCTGTTGCTTTTCTTTACAAGTGTAGGTTAATTCAATGGAAAAACGAATTGTGGAAAACGCAGTCCAGTGCGGATTCCGCACCGCAACTCCGCAGCGTCGAAGCTGCAGAGTCAATTCACATGAAAAAAATTAATAAATGTGAAATTTGAATTTGAGGAATTCTGGTGATTCTCCCCACCCCATCATTAAGGCTAACTTCCCCCATCATTTAAGAAATATGTTGGCTTCTGTGGACGGTCTGCTTCAGATAGTTCAGCAGCCTTCACTGATTACCAGGGTTGCCATCATGGTCAGTTCCTAAAGTGCTACAATTGCCCAAATTTGCGTGCTACCCAATGATTTTCGGTGCTGTAGTCGAAAAATTGGCTGTAATAGTGCTATAAAAAGAACTTTCGTGCTACAAGTGGCAACCCTGAGCGCGTGCTACAGTGCTACACATAATGAAATAGTGCTAAAATAGCACTTTTATGCTACAGCTGGTAATCTTGCAGTGGCGGATCCAGGGGCGAGGGGGTCGCCCCGCCTTCCCCCCTAGCGTAGTCTTAAGCAGTGTAATTTACTTAATTAACTCAAGTTTGGGTTACTTAAACTTGCTCCTAACGCAAGTTTATCGGATCAACCTATTTTGCCCCCCCCCCCCCTAAAAAAAATCCTGGATCAGCCCCTGCAACCTTGCGATTACACCACTCCTTCAGCTGGCGAATTTATTTTTCTTGAGAACTTTCCCGTACCTTCTAAACCAAATGGGAACTTTTATGGTCAGGATTACCACTGTCATAAATTATTGGATAAAGCTTGACAGCTAGAATTAGCCTTACTGTCAGCTCCAACCTCTCTTCTTTCTA
Source organism: Artemia sp. Qi Xiang Cuo (assembly GCF_049724085.1). Classification (NCBI taxonomy): domain Eukaryota; kingdom Metazoa; phylum Arthropoda; class Branchiopoda; order Anostraca; family Artemiidae; genus Artemia; species Artemia sp. Qi Xiang Cuo. Next base: position 16,247,698 of record NC_142797.1, on the reverse strand, counting down.
TAATGCGTTAGCGCTTTAACGTTGTGGGTTAGGTTTTTTCAGCATATGGATCTTGTGGACAAACGAAGAATATACAATGAAATACGTATGTGTTTTCCAGTAAATATATAATACGTAGTGGTCAGGCCCGTATCCAGGGGGGCTAGGGGTTTCGACCCCTTTCCCCCGAAATGTTTATCCGACTCCTAAAAACGTATAAAAATGAATATAAACAAATATTGATGCTTTTAAAGTTTCTTATACCCCCCTTCCCCGACAAATAATCCTTTTGTCCCCCCCAAAAAAAATATCCTCGATACGGCCATGGTAGTGATTTTCCGTAAACTTTTTGCGAATATTGTTAGGTGCGAGGGATTGTCGGCTTCCAGAAATCATGTAGCCTACAGCAGATGACGCATGTCAAGCGTGGTGGAATTATGACAAAATTTGCGGGGACTGTTGTGGGATTGCTCCACGCGTTGCAGATTGTACTCTAGGTGGGTAAAAGTGGATGATTCCTTGGTTGGATTGTAATCAGTTTCAGATAACTGATTCTTCGGACGTTATTTTATGGTTACGCTGCTAAATAACATTTAGCAAACGTTAAAAACGTTGCTAAATTACATAAAATTATGCAACTCTTTATTGTATTTCTCTTTTTAAAATAAACTAAGATTAAACATTCTTATGAAGCGTTCGAAAATGACATTTTTCCAAGTTGCCATCTTTCGATATTATTTCCATGAACAATGTCAAAGCTGTGTAAGGGCAATTACTTTGCGATAAAAATGTAACTATAGGCCTCTAATGTTTTCTTATCATATTAGCCGAGGATTTTCGGATTAAAGGCTTAGTGTTGACGCAAATGCATTTAGTTGGAAAAATTAGTTCTTGAAAAGAATGTATAAATAAAACTACTAACGCTTATTGTCAGGTTAGTGTTTCTAGAGATCTCATCCGTTTGAGCGGGGGAGGGGGAGACTTTAAAAAATGATCAGGTTTTCATATGTAAATATTTTCATATACCTTTCAATATTTTTATGATGCCTTAACCTCAAATACTCACATTGGCTACCAAGATCGTATCCAGCACTTTTGTTCGGGAGGGGTTTTTTGGGGGGAGGGATGTAAAAAACTTTAGACATAAAGAATTTGTTTATATTTATTCTGTTTCGTTTTTACAAGCCAAAATGTCGGGGGGAGGGGTTAAATCCCCTAACTCCCCTCCCCTGGATAAGGCCTTGTTGGCTGCTCTGTACAGTTAATGTCTTACCATTAAATATCATTAATCCCACATGCATAGATTCGGGAGACAAAATCCCGACGGAGTAATTTGAACATAACCAATATAGTTTGCCAAAAAAATATCAATTATTATTTACTTGGCTTTAAGGATGGAGCTTAAGCGTATTCCACATATATTTGTACTGTTTTTTTATTTGTTTACCCATGTCGGGGTCGCCCTCCCTGCACTACTTACCGTGCATTCATTTTTTTTTGTCTAGTTTCTCCTTTTTCTAGTTTTGTGGCTCTGTTTTTTTATATTTATTCATTTACTTTTTTATTCATGTTAGAGTTGATTTGTAATGTTTGTTAAACCCAATAATTAGGGACTTAGATGTCCGCTGTGGGCCTGTGGTTTTTGTATGCATTGTTTGAGCTAGGAAAATAAATTCATCCATACCTTCGTTCATAAATTCATTCATTTTTAGAAAATAAATTATTTCATTTATTTAGTACTAAGTTTCATTATCTTCTGTTTATAATCCAAATGTTTTGATGCAAATTAAGCTAACAAAATTAACCTAAAACTTCAAAAAAAGAAAAAGATGAAATATACTTTTATTCATAGTGGAATAGGAAATTTTAATTGAAGAATTTAAATTCTTCTTCAAAAAATGTACATGGCGATCCTCATAGTTTGTAATTTGCTTTACTTATTTAGTGCAGTGATGTCAATTGACAAATATTTGAGGGGGAGGGGGGCAAAATGGGGTTTCAAACTCTATGTGGGTAAATTTGTCTGTTTTTATTTTTTCAATAAAATACCAAGAAAAGGCATTTTTCAATGAAAATGGGGAGGGAGTGGATATGTTCCCCTCAACTGACGCCATTGAGTCATTGACGTCATTTGGGAGAGGACCCGTAGCTATATTTGTAAGTGATTAAAGATTTACTGTAGTTCAATTGGCTCTCAGCAATTTTAATTGCTACAAAATTCATAAAATATATGCTATAAACCAGGAAAGGTTCATAACAATGGGCTCTTTTATATATGCTTTAGTTTTATCCAATTCTCATTGGATCATACTAAAAGTTTATTCTTCCCACCTTTTTTAAAACGATAGTGTAAATTTTTTCGACGTATACGCCTTAACGTTTACGTGAACTTTTACGTGAAACTGTACTTTCAAGCCATCTTAACCAAACGAAATAGGTTAATAATCTAAAGTAAGAGTTTTGTTAAAAAAAAAATCTCCACCAAGATTTACAAAACTTGAAACAAATTTTTAAAAACCAATCTCAGGCAATGTGGATTTTTAATCAGAAATCAAAAGGCGTTGTTTACAAAAATTTTGTGTTTCCTAGCTTTTTTAGTAAAGTACAAAAGACATCAAAATGGAAACATTTTTACCCTCTTGACCCATCTTTGGCCTATTCACACCTGGAAACTGCCATTTTATAAGATTTTCTTTCGTTCACTTCAAGTTTAGGAAGTTTTTTGAAACACTCGCATTTTCATCAGTGTTGCCATGCTCAAACGTGGAGATAAATAAGCAAAACTAGTTAGTTAAATTCGACGACGCTTTTCGCTCTAATAAAATTTAAAGTAGCAATTTGTTGATCCTCAAAGACAACTATATCTTCGAAGGAAAGCTATACTTTCAGAAGTTGTTTGCTACTATATGTTTTAGCTAATTTTTTCGCTGATTTCGCCCACAACTGTTGTTTTTTTTTTATTTATTTACTTTGGTGTCAGCTACTACCAAAATCTTCATGACTGTATATGGAGGTCTTTTTGGATAAACTTTGAATTTTTAATTTTTTCCTAGTTTTCACTTCGCTAATTCAAAGAATCAAATTTCATTTGGTAATTTACTGTCCTTGGTAATTTAAGCGTATGGTCCACATACGCTTTATTTTGAATATATTTTGACTAACCAAAGTCCCCCCAAAGGTCCTAAATAAGTCAATATTTATCGGAATAGATCAAATGAAAAGTAAAAAGACACATCACTCTTTATAGGTGCCTTTACGATCACCTTTAGGAAAATGCTTATTCCTGTTTTTTTGCGATTTTGACCCCCTCCCCGTAGAAATATACTTCGAGCGTATATATATGTGAAAACCCATTCACTAAAAGTTAATCCTATTGTAGTTAAGATTATGCAGAATCGTAACAGGAGATTATTTCAATGTTCACGGCAATATAACCTCAGACAAGATTCGTAAATGCTCCCTCAGTCATCGATGTCACTGGGAGGGTAAGGCTTTAAGTAAGTCCAAGGGAATATTCCATTTAACACGAGACATGAATGCCTCAAAGTAGTCAATTCATCACAACATTTGAGGCATCATACAATAAATTTGAGAAACAAATAATGATAAACACATTTTATGCGGAACTAACGAATAATGTGTAGTTTTTTTAAGTTGTAGAAAGTTTAAGTTTTTGTAGAAATTCTATAAATATTTACTTTACCTCTAAACCGATTGAAGTTTCACGTTAAAATTCTTACCGAAGATCATTGACAATTTCAATGTTAAAATGGAATTCGTGGGAATACCTTTTAGATTAAAGAAAAGTAATGATAACCATCATGGACTAAGTTGAGCATAAAGTATTTGAATTCTTTCTGAGATTTAAGACACAACAAAAAATGTCAGTTTATATACTTTAAACGCTTTATTGCCTTTGGTTGTTTGAGAAACTGAAACCCCTTGGAGTTTTTATGCCTAGATACCCGATATACAAGTTTCTGTTTAGGATCATAAATTAGATGTAATTTAAAAGAGGTCCATAAAACTGCCCGGTTTGTTGGGCCACATTTGTTTAAAAGCTGTAAATTCTAAACTAAATCCACGGAGGGACATTCATGACAGCTCCACACGCTCAATAGAAGATTGAATTCTCCATCGTCCTGAAGCCAGAAGGTTAATCGAAGATTCAATAGTAGCACATTTTTATGTTTGCATATTTATAAAGGAAAACAAGGTGTTTTAGAGGGGGCTCTGATACTAAATTAAAAGAAATATTCTGCTGAGGTGTATAAAACTTAATCAGGCACTTATTACAAACTATTCAAAATTTCCGAGGAGTTTCTCCGTGCACCAGATGGGACGTGCCACCAGATCATGTGCACCAGATGGGACGTGCCACCAGATCATGTGCACCAGATGGGACGTGCCAAGCCTGGTGGAGTTGTATCAAACATTTTAAGGAGTGTCCCAAGTATTTTAGGGACTGTGTCAAGCATGGTGCAACTTTTAGGCACATATGGTGTTCTGAAACGTACACCAGGTGGTGGGAGGTCGGCGCTCTTCAGTTTCTCAATCCCGTTGAACATAGCTAGATGGGATAACGAAAGGTACTTTCCGCCGTAAAAAACTAACATTTTCCCAGAAAAAAATTCGTAAAAGTGGGTGCAAAGCTAAGTTCTGGCCAAAGACTTATAATTTCACCCCCCCCTCCCTCCCTTCTTCTAAATGACCCCCTATGAAATATGCGTTGCTGTGCCTTAGTGTTCTCCCATTGCATTTGGGGATTACGGGGATGCCTGAGCACCCACAGAGCGACGGGACTTGACCACTTGGCATGGGCCTTCCTTACACCCTGGAAGTTCAGGATTCACAAATTCTGTAGTATTTAGGGAACATTTAGGGTACTTTTTTAGAGGAGCAACCTTGCAATAAGCAGCAGTGCACTCCCTTCAAAAATTTGTTTGTAGGCTCCTTCTCGATGAAAATTTTCTGCGCTAACCAATCTGCAATACTGTTCATATTAAAAATATGCAGAATATACCAGAGATATCGAAATTTCAATTGAATTCCAATGTCGTGATTCCATTGAAGTAAACTATGACTGAAAATACAAAAAAAAGAAACTTCAAAGAAGCGAAAGCTTTGTTTTATGGATCCTCAGATACTTAATATTATTTCATTATCTAGAGCTGCGTATCTTGAATCGAAAATGCAACTGATCTTCAAAGTTGGTCCTGCCGCCTGAGCTTCAGAGTTGTCACCCAGCCCTGATTATAGGGAGTTACTCACTTCAAGCCATGTCTTATCAGCATTGATAAAAAAAATGCCACCTAACCTGGTTTAGCCATGTTTGTCGGAGGCCAGATAGCACCCTCACCAAATAAAAAAGCGTTAAACTGTAAACTCCTGAGCCAACCGAAAGAAGAAGTGGGGAGGGCAAGTAAAGACCTAGTTCAAGATAGTGAAGACCGACCTAAAGCCTACTGGGGGCTTTCGACGTTACAGGTGAAGATGGGACCAGGAATGGTTAGAGATCACTGCACCGTACACTGATGACCGAGCAGCATGGCATTCTACTGTCTGTCAAATCATGACGCCTGGGAGAGCTTGTGTCGTGTGAGAAGTACAAGTACTAGTATGTCTTCGGCAAAAAAGTGAAGGTAGTAGACCCAATGGAAATTGAAGCTGGCTTATAAGACCAAATAGTGAAAATCACCGTAATTATTGGCTAAAAAAGCAAGTTACCTGAAAACTGACCAAGCGTCAACTGTTCAAATCAACACATCTCATTGCACTGGTGTCTATTAATTCTAACCTGAGGTTTATTTATCTTTCTATGCGACAGAGGCTTTATCAGCGTGAAAATTCGGAAGAACTTTTAGCCGTTAAATTTTAAACATCACAAAACTGTAGATTTTTGTGTACCATTTTATGTACCATTCTTCGCGCGATGGTTCGTAACACTGAGCACAGAAGCTTCAAATCTTCTTAGTTGCATTCGGTCTTATTTTTTCATCTTCTTCTTTCTCTCATTCTCTTCATTGTTTCCAAAGTTTTTTTCCTTTTTTTATCTTTATACTACTTCTTCACAGTGGCGTTCCCCCAATAATTTGGAGAAAAATTTATTATATAGCCCTCGCCCCTTGACTCTCTGGATATACACCCCTCTTACCTCTCCCCCAAAAATGCTGGAGCTACGCCCCTGCTTCTTCCAGGGGCAGCCACTTGTAGGAGAACGGCGATATCAAAAGCAGAGTGCTTGCAAAAGGGAAGAGGGTGGAGTATCTCACCAATATACCCCCTTAAGATATGGAAAATGCGATCTTGCTGTTTCAGGCAAGACTGTATCCAGGAAAAAAGTTAGGGGCTTTTAAGCATTCCCCTGCCGAATTATTTTTCTGACTCGTCAAAACGTAACACGAAGGCATATAAACAAACTTATTATGCGTTTTTAGAGTTTTTGTACCCCCCCCCCCCCCGAAAAAATTACTCATTCGCTTTCTCTAAACAGATCCTGGATACAAAAGATCCTCCAAAAGATCCTGGATACAGCCTTGGTCTTGAGTGATAATTGCTCCATAGTAACATAAATCAATGATAGCGGATCTTTCTTTCAAAAATGTAAAATTTTGCATTAGTTTTGGCCAACATTTATCATTTAGTGCTATCTTGGAAGAGCGAATACATGACATTTGCCTCATTTTGAAGCGTTAGAAGAAAGTGACTAAAACTGTCGACTTTATTTCATCCCTGCCCTCTAATCAATATCATCTGCATCCCTGCATCTCCTCCATAAATATATCAGTGATTGGACAATTTCAATCTCTTCTACTTTCTGACCTCGTCACTCTTTTCCTCCGTCACTGTTATTATCTGTTATTATCTCATTCGTGTTAATTATCATCCCTACCTTAGCCCAAGAATGTCAAATGGGGAGGGGTGGGGGCAATTACCCCGTAGATTTTGAAGAAAGCTAACACTTTTTTGTATTGTCATTGAAAAAACGCCCTTTTTTAGTATTTTCCTTGAAAAATTAAAAATTAAAAATTGACCCCCTAGATTTGGAAAAACACAGATGCCCCCTCCCCATCCCGGCCGTCATAGCCCAGTGTTTGGCACGCTAGACTAGAAATACTTTGTCCGTGAAGACGGGGATTCAAGTCCTTTTGTCACTGGTTATTTGATTTGGAACAGGGGTCAGTGGCGTGACCCTACAAGCTCAGCCTGTGTTGACCCAGCTCTAAATGGGTGTCTGGAGAAATCTAGGGAAGGTAAACAGGAAGGGTACGCGAAAGAACAGGATGTACGGCTGCCAACCCCCCATTCCACTCTCTGTCTGAAGGGCCATCAAACGGAGATTAGTACCGCCGGTAGGGACTGTGAAGCCCAATGCCGTATTCTTTACCTTGCCTATTTTTTTCGTGAATTAACTACCATGCTTTGGTCTACTCTTTTCTGTTTTTGCAGACCTATTCCTTTCAACAAAAATTCTTATTAATCCCTGAAAGATTCATAAAGTTGTATCATCAGAACCATAATTTTTCATCCTTCAGAAAATAAACCAACTGACACTGTTTGGTCGAAGTATATCATTTAAAGATTTATTTAATAAAGTGAGCCTCTAAGTGAATGGAAGTGTTTAGATTGGTGGCCAAACAGTTGTGTGTTTACAGGCTGGTTTCCAGCTTTCTCCAGTCGAGAGATTAAAAAATAAACTTTACAACATCTGATGGACAGGTGCTAGAAAAACAGTATCGACGTTTGGACAAAAGCTCTTTCCTAGATAAAGAAAGGGGGAATAAATTGAACCATTCTATTACTAGACGAAAAATGTTGTATACAGGTCTTAGCCCAGTTTTCACGAAGGGACAAACAATGAGTCACCCCCTGCTTTAGTACTCGTGTGTTTATGCATAGTGCGTGCGTGTGTGTGTGTGAGTACGGACGTGAATTTATGTATGTGTGTGGACGTATCTACTTTACAAACACACAGTGGGAAACGTCTGAGCTCCATGTGTATATTCAATGGAACAAAGCTGTTTAGAGAAATGTGGGAAAAGTGTCGTAGATGTTCCTGGTTTTTAGGAAATGGGCCTATATTGGTCTATACTATTCTCTTCTTGCTCCCCAGGTTCTGCTGAAATGGGGTCCTTGACGAACTTAGTATGTATAAAGAATGTGTAAACAAAATATGAAAACCACAGAAAAATCCAAGAATTTTGAATTTAAATAGGTTTAATTTATAACTTGGTTTCAGATGAAGGGTGCTTTAGCCCCTTAGGTTGTAGGATAGAATACAATATCTGATTTAGAAATAGTTGATATAATTACTTTGTAGATTACATACATAAGTGTCTTACCTTATTCTAAGGGATTGCAGGATCGCAGTGACAGAACTAGGAATGGGTCAGTCCTACATTATTAAGAATACGTTGAGCGAAATAGCTGATTAAAGTTCTAGCGCAAGAAATTATTTTAACAAATTTGATAGAAAAAAAATCCTGTATTTACTACTGAAAGATGGGGATTAAATATAACCTGGAACACAGCTAAGAGTCTCTGGTCTGGACGCCTGTAAGGTCAAGATTTTCTTACTGACCGGTATGTCGATAGTTTATAGCCTGTTCGTTATCTAGATCTTCTACGAATGTTGAACCTTCGTTTGAAGGAATCAACAGGAAGTATTGGTGTAAAAACCAAGTCACAAAATCTGTTTATGATTTTACGTCATTGATTAAAGCCGATTTTCAAATGCTGAACCCCGTTCGCTTCATCTTGCGTGTGATCAGAGATAGATATCTGCTTTTGATCAGAGTTTTGACTTCTGACTTACCTCCAGTGCTTGAAAATATACACATCATTCGAAATACTTTACTGGACAGACACAAGGTAATATGCGGCTGGGAGGGGTTGATTTAAGTTTGTTTTTTGTAATAGTATCGACAAATTTGCCCATAATATAAAATTTACTGCTACTACTACTAACAACTCACTTCAGCACCAAGCCGCCTGAGGCCAACACAGCTACGCCCGCTCCTCCTCCACCCCAATCTATTCAAAGTCTCCCTTTTTACACCTGCCCACGAAGTTCCCATTTCCTTTAAATCTTTCTTTATGACGTCCTCCCACCCCAGACAGGGACGGCCTGCTTTCCGTTTAGCCCTAGATGGTTGGCCGAAAAGAGCAATCGTAGGTAATCTGTCATCCTTCATCCGCACAACGTGCCCTAAACACCTCAACATTTCTTTCATTATAGCCGTGGAGAGCGGTATTGAACCCCATTTTTCGTATAGCCTATTGTTTGAAATACGGTCAGTCAGCCGGGTACCCAGAACAATCCTTAAGCAATTTCTCTGGAAAACATCTAGCAAATCTTCATCTGCTTTTCGGAGCGTCCATGCTTCGGAGCCATATTTGACCGTTGTCATCACTGTAGCTTCTAATATTCTAATCTTGGTTTGCAGACTTATCTTCCTATTCTTCGATAATTTTTGTTAACTGTGAAAAAACACCCTGAGCCTTGGCTATTCTATTTTTAACATCTTCGCTGCTCCCACCTTCTTTACTTATAATACTACCAAGGTAAGTGCAGCTACCCCCCTAATCAATCTTTTCATTACCGAACGTCACCTTTTCATCTTCACTTATTCCTAGTCTTAGTGACTTAGTATTCTTAACATTAATTTTCAAACCAATTCTAGCACCCTGAACTCGCCAAACCTCTAAAACTTCATTCATTTTGCTCACACTTTCATCCAGGATGCTTAAATCATCAGCATAATTCAAGTCCAGGGCACTTCTTCCTCCCCATTTGATTCCGTGGTCTCCCATTGCCTTTCCTGTGTTGCTTAAAACAAAGTCCATCAAAATAATCCATATAAAGGGGAATAGAACACAACCCTGCTTAATTCCTGATTTAATACAAAACCAGCTGCTAACCTCATTTCCTACCTTAACCGCAGCAGTGTTATTCTCGTACATAGCACTAATCACTTTAATGTATTTGTCTGGTATCAAGGAGGAACACTTGTGCCTCTATAAGAGGCGACCCACCACAATGTTAAGCGATTTCAGGTCCTAGAGGTCGCAGAGAGACGGCGGCAATAGCATTTTGTAGCCCAAGCTGAAACTAAGAAACTTGCAAAATTTCATCCTCCTCCGACTTTATCTTCATGGGGTAAACTGGGCCGGAAGTTTCGACCCTCCCACCACAGCCCCCCCCCCTTTAACGTTGTCCGATTGGGCTGAAATTTAGAGGTTAAGCTTTCCTAGGGCCCGGGAGCTTATCCTCGAAATTTCAGCTCAATCTGATCACTCCTTCCCTGTTTTCAAAAAACCAAATATAGCCACTTAAAATTCATCATCATCATTTCTTTTTTTTTTCAGGCCACAGTGGGCCTGAAAAAAAAATTCATCATCATCATTTCTTTTTTTTTCATCATCATTACAGGCCACAGTTGTCAACTGATCCGGGTGAATGAGGACTCATTCGAAGCAGAATTCGACCTGTTAGGGCTTTTTGATATTTTCCGACCGAAAAAATAATCCCCAGAATTTATATTTAGGAAAAACCTCGTGTTCCTATAATAGCCCATGTTAATTTTTCCCACAACAACCCCCATTTAACGTTGTCTGATCGGGTTGAAATTTAGAGGTTAAGCTTTCCTGGGGCTTGGGAGCTTATCCTCGAAATTTCAGCTCAATCTGATCGCTAAAGTTTGACTTTCTCACAACTCTTTTTTTTAAACAATAAAAACTTTAGCGTAAAGAGCGAGGCGTTGAGGAGGGCACAGCCTCTTTCATATACGGAATAATTTCTGTTCGTTTTAAGATTTAATGTCGCTCCTTACTTTCAGTTTAAAAAACTTTTTTTTTATTTAAAGGCTGCGAAAGCGGGGGTTTGGGGGGCGGCAGCCCCCCAACTGTGCCTCCTAATCCCTGTACGTTTTAAGGTTCGACCTTGTAACTCAGCCTCTTTAACTCTTTAGAAAACGTAGTTTTTTTCAAATAATACCATACAAGGATAAAACCTTTACTAAAGCTTTTCTATCAACATAATCGAACGCTTGCTCATAATCTATAAAACTGAGGACCAAAGGTGTTAGAAAACTCAGGCACTTCTCAATTATTAGCCTAAGAGTGAAAATTTAGTCGACACATCCTCTACCTTTTCTATAACCGCACTGCTCTTCTCTTAAAACTTTGTCTACGACATCTCTCAGTCTAAAAACTATCATATTACTAAGTAATTTACTACCTACAGAAACCAGACTAATGCCTCGATAATTACCACACTCTCTTTTATCACCTTTCTTGTAAAGTGGCTTAATTAAGGTTTTTCTAAAATCGTTAGGTACTTCCCCTTTTTAAAAATTATATTGATAATCTTCAGTAACTTATTTCTAACCTCAGAGCCACCATGTTTAAGAAACTCATTTACCACACCCTATCAGCACCTGGAGCCTTATTATTCTTTAATCCTTTTAGTACTGTTCCTAATTCCTCCTCAAAGAACAAATCTTCCTTCACATCCAAGGTATCACAAACTTTTTCATTTTCCTCTATATTTTTTCCTGCAACTCTATCTTGGTTTAGCATATTCTCAAAATGTTCGGCCCATCTCTCTTTAGTTTTTTCCTTACCGCTAATTGCGACCCCATTCCTATCTTTAACTAGGCCAAGTCCAGATTGACTACTCCCTCTCAATTTGTTAACGTACCAGTACAAAATTTTACTATTATGCCGTCTAGCTGCATCTTTCAGATCCTCGGCAATTTTATCCATGGCCTCCAATTCACACCTCCTTAGTTCATATTTTAATGTTTTCTCCACTTTCTTTACATTTCTTTTGCTTTCATAAGATCTATCACTCAGATAATTCTTGTCCTTTCTCCAATTCACAAGTCCTTTCTCCTTTCTATTAAACATAAAGCTTTTTCGCTAATATTCTTAGCTGCAGTTCTAGCTTTCTTCCCTAATACACCTTCAGCAACTTCACAAGTTATTTTTCTAAAATTATTCCAACCATCTTCTACTTATACAATTTTAAATTCTTGAGTTTATTGTTCAGCTGTTCCTGGAAAATTTCTCTCAAATACTCATGCTGGAGTCTTTCAACATCATAACATTTTCCGGGAGGTAGTTACCCTTCCGATATTTCAGCTTTAAATTGACCCTTGACACTACTAGATGGTGATCCTTACTTTTAACATCAATAGCAGCACTTCTATATACCCTAATATCTTGTGTTGATCCTGCCAGTCTTCGGTTTACTATAACATAATCAATAAGGTTTGCTGTCTTACCATCACGTGAATACCATGCTTATGAGCCATTTATGACCAAACACCGTATTGGTTATAATTAGATTGTTATACCTACAAAATTGCAAAAGTCTGTATCCATTACTGTTTCCTTTTCCTATACCAAATTTACCTAGGCTAGGATACCATCTATCCCCATTTCTACCAACCTGGGTGTTAAAATATTCCAGTAAAAATATGATATTTCTACCTGGGACCCTGTCTAGTTACTCCTTTTACTGTAAATAAAATTCGTCTGAGGCACTGGTATCTCTGTCAGTCGGTTCTACAGGGGCTTATACTACTATAACTGATACCCTGAACTTTCTAGTCATAAAATAAGCAATTAGTATTCTATTATTGATACCTTCCCAGCCTAAACAAGACTTAGCAGCTTCCTTATTTATCATGAGCCCTACTCCCTGTGTATGTACCCCATCCTTCCTGCCTGAGTAAACAAATTCTATATCACCTAATTTCATGCTTCCTACCCTTGGAATATGAGTTTCTGAAATTCCTAATAAATCCAGTTCGAATTGTCTAAATTCGTCAGTCAAAATGTCAATACGATAGTCATTTTTTAATGTCGTAACATTCCAAGTTCCAATTTTCACGTTCTTCAAATGATTGAAATTATTTTCGCCTCAGGAAAAGCAATGACCCCGGATACCAGTGCAGGACGGGGATCACATATCTTCTCAAGTCTACACCGAAGTGCTTAAGCCGGCTTAGAACCGGACAGCAAGAAGTCCCTGGGACCTCCATGAATGGAGACTTTGTGCAATCCTGGGCCCATCTTGGTCACAACATGGTTTTTAGCACTTGGCGATGCTCTTCTATCAACAAGAGTCGAAATACTGCACAGACAGTCTCAAGCCTATTACCTCCGACTCATTATATATTCATGCCTACAAATATTGTGCTAATACGGGGAGGTAACCCATAATAGATAAATTAGCTAGGAAATATAAAATTTAAGCGCTGCATAATCGCTTACTATTGTACTTCTTTTAACGATCACTGGTCCAATATGTAGTTCATACCTGTTTTCTTTATTTTTCTTTTTCTTTCTTTTTCTAATCTTTATGGTACTTACAGGAAGGTCTTTCAAACAGTTCGTGGTAACGAACTGTAAATAAGGAGCAACCCGACTCAATGGTAACCGAAACTGTAGAAAACGGTATTTTAATACAAATAGATACATCAAAAGAATCAAATTTTAATACTGATTTCAAATATATAAGTTTCATCAAGTTTAATCCTACCCATCAAAAGTTATGTGGGAGGATCTTTCCCTGAAGGAAGTTTTCATGGGGGAAGGGACATTGCTATGAAGGGGACGCCGGACTTAACAGCATTATTTAAAAAAGATCAGGAATTTAATATAAAAAAAACAAGTATTTCAACTGCAACAGGAGCAACATCGAAACTTTAAACGAACAGAAAATATTACATATATAATTGGGTTCACCCCGTAGTCAATACCTCGCTCTTTAAGTCAAAGATTTTTTAGTACTTTCATAAGAGCTATTTATTCTAATTAACGGCCTTTGTGATTAAGCGGTCATTTTTAAAGAATTGGAACAAAATTCGAACTTTCGCTTAAAGAGCAAGGTACTAGGGGGCGAACCCCCCAATAAACGTTTTAAAAATATATGAATATAGAAGTTCGTTACGTAATTCGTAAGTTACGTTTATTTATTACTAATAGAAACGTTCGTAAATAAAAATTAAACAAGTTTCGAGAAAGCCATTTAACTAAATAAAAGTAAATTAATATGAAAATTTTGTTTTAATTATTCATGTACGGTGAGCCAAGATCAAAACCTGCATTTATTCAAAAACGTTCAAAAATTAAATAAAAAAAAACAAGTTTTTTAAACTGAAAGTAAGGAGCGACCTTAAAACTTAAAACGAACAGAAATTATTCCGTATATGAAAGGGACTGTCCCTCCTCAACGCCTCGCTCTTTACGCTAAAGTTTGACTCTGTCTCACAAGTTTATTTTTTAAAACAATAAAAAACTTTAGCGTAAAGAGCGAGGCGTTGAGGAGGGGACAGTCCCTTTCATATACAGAATAATTTCTGTTGGTTTTAAGTTTTAATGTCGTTCCTTATTTCCGTTAAATTTTTTTTAAGAATGTACACGTGAATTCATGACGTACATTCATTGTGCAATTGACAACAAAAACAGAAAAAAACCTGTTTGCTTTAAATTATATTATTACGACCAAACTCTCAAAACATGCTTGACTACATTATACATTGCCAAGTTTAAAAAACCTCGACTTTATTGTGCCAACTTTTAAAATATTCACGTGTAAATACAGTGTCTCAAGCATGGGTTTTTCTTGCGCAATTCAATGTACGCTTGAATGTACGCTTGAAATCTATTACACTTTTGAGTATATTCTTGTAGGGTTCTTGTGTAATTCCATGTATATTTCGTGGTAATTAATACGATACTACTATCCTCCCACATATCCCCCGACCCACCCCTCCCCCCACCTACCATAAAAAATCCCCCGTGAAACGTCTGAATACTTCCCAATAACCAATACTATATGTTAACATTGAGTAAAGTTCATAACTTTCAGCCCTCCCCCCGGGGACTTTGGGGGATCAAGTCATCCTTAAAGACTTTTTTATCATATTTTCGACCATGTTGAACAAAATGGCTATCTTAAAATTTTGATCGGGTGACTTTGGGAAAAAATGAGCGTGGGAGGGGGCCTAGTTGCCCTCCATTTTTTGGTCACTTAAAAAAGGCACTAAAACTTTTGATTTCTGTTCCAATGAGCCCTCCCACGATATTCTAGCACCATTGGGTCGATACGATCACCCCTGGGAAAAAAAAAAAAATAAATAAGCACGCATCCGTGATCTTTCTTCTGGCAAAAAATGGAAAACTCCACATTTTTGTAGATAGGAGCTTGAAACCTGTACAGTAGGGTTCTCTGATACGCTGAATATGAAGGTGTGATTTTCATTAAGGTTCTATAGCTTTTAGGGGGTCTCTCCCCTTTTTTCGAAAATCATCCAAATTTTCTCAGGCGCGTAACTTTTGATGGGTAATATTAAACTTGACGAAACTTATATATTTGAAATCAGAATTAAAATTTGATTCTTTTGATGTATCTTTTGGTATCAAAATTCCGTTTTTTATAGTTTCGGTTACCATTGAGCCGGGTCGCTCCTTACTTACAGTTCGTTACCACGATCTGTTTGATTAACGGTCTTTGGGATTAAGAGGTCATTTTTATAGAATTGGAGCAACATTCGAACTTTAGCGTAAAGAGCGAGGCATTGACTAGGTGGCGAACCCCCTAGTATATATAGTTAAATTATATGAATATAGAAGTTCGTTACGGAAGTTAAATCGTAAGTTACGTATATTTATTACCAATAAAAACGTTCGTAAATAAAATTAAAGAACTTTCGAGAAAACCATTGAACCAAAAAAAAAAAATAATATGCAAATTTCGTTTTTATTATTTATGTACGGTGAGCCAAAATCAAAACCATTAATTCCAAAATGTTCAAAAATTAAATTAAAAAAAAAACAAGTTTTTTTTTAACTGAAAGTTAGGAGCAACATTAAAACTTAAAACGAACAGAAAGTATTCCGTATATGAGAGGGGCTGTGCCCTCCTCAACGCCTCGCTCTTTACGCTAAAGTTTGACTCTTTCTAACAACTCTATTTTTCAAAACAATAAAAAAGAACTTTACCGTAAAGAGCGAGGAGTTGAGAAGGGGACAGCCCCTTTCATATAAGGAATAATTTCTGTTCGTTTTAATTTTTAATGTTGCTCCTTACTTTCAGTTAAAAATAACTTTAATGCTTTACTTAAAAGCACGTGTATTTTGAACAGTATGTTGTTTATTTTTCCTAGCCTCACCAGGAACAAAACAGCAAAGTAAAATCACAAGGCTAATCAAGGCTTGAAAATTTTAGCTTTTGCAAATGAGAGTGTGGCTATCCCCATTCGCTCTTATTCTTTATTTTACTAAAAGAATTTTGTGCTCCCCCTCCCCCCCCCCCGATATTTTGTCTCTCCTTAAAATTTTGAAAATCATCTTTATTTGAGGTATTTTCATTGGTAAACGCCTATTTTGGTATTTTTGTAGTTTTGAAAGAACAGCAAATTTGCATTTCCCTAGATTTTTGAAATGTATATTTGCCTCCAACCCTCTTTCCTCCTAGTTTTTTGTGTTTTGACACCCCTGCTTGCGTTTTCATACAGGGTCTCTTGGCCCTGTCTAGATGTAACTTTAAAGCCGATCGGGAACTACATATCCAAGGTATTCCGAATTTGCCATTGGGGAACAACAGTATTTGGCCCTTTTTGGACCTTAATTGGCCCAAATCATGTATTTTACATCAGGCTCAACTTTTCCCAAGGACTTAAAATTGTAAGTTTCCGATTGATCAGGGATGAATAGTTGTTTTTTTTACATTTTGCACCCCCTGACGTCTTCACCTTTCCCCCAAAAAATTTGTTCTCCCTTTAGCCTAGGCAACAATCCTTCAAAGTTTCAAGACAATTTTCGGCCCATTTTTGGAAGGGGGTCGTTCCTTCAAATTGAAACTTTTCTTGTACAATTAAGTCCACTTTGCTCAATGACTCAATGTTTTATGTTTAAATCTGCTCCGAAGGAAAGAAAAGTTGGTCGGCCTTTTTTTTGGCCCCGATTTTCTGATAAATCTTTTTTTTTTACATTTATTTTGTTGTTTAGGATCCTTTGGCACAAGGAAATTTAAGTATGAGCTTAAAGCCCATTTTCAGAGGACTCGTTCCCGCTACCTAATTTGTTTTGGGTCTCCTTGCTCCAGAAACTTCAGGTTGTTTACTTTCCCGTTCAAGTTCACGTCTTTTCGAAAAACGTTTGCTAGATTTTTGGCGTTTTTTTTTAGGGAAACTAAATTGTTTCTATTTTTCTTCTGCATTGGAGTTCTCTTGGCCTAAGAACTTAAGGATGTCAGCTGGGTGATTACCAGACATAAAAATTTTGGTCCTTTTCTATCTATGGCTATGGCCCCTACCTATGACCTATGTCCACTATCTATGGCCCCGTTTTGTTTGGCCTTTTGCTGACAAAGCGTCCAGTGGATCTTGCAATAGATACCCTTGCTTTCTGGTGAACTGCTTGGAAACAATTTTTATAACATTTATTTATTGGTTCACTTTCTTTTATCTGCGTGAAACACAAAACGGAAACAGCACTTATGGTAATTAATCAAATAAACTTTTTGCACAAAACAAGTATTTCAAAAAAATTAAAGAACTCCACTAAACTAAAAATGAACAAAAATAGAATGAAATAATCTAATTAGCATACAACTACCACAAATCATTACCAATAAATAAATGAAGCCCAAAACCAATAGAAATTAAAATAAGTAAAACTCAAAACGAGAAGAAATTAATCTGAGTAGGGTTGTAAACCCTATGCTTTCCAAAAGAAAGAATATAATTTGTAATTTACTGAAAAAAATTCAAGTGAATTTACTGAAATGTGCATTGTCAGTTTAATATACATATGTTGATATTTATTCCTTAAAATCTTAATTAATTTTTGTTTTCTTAAAGTTATAAGTGAAAACATTTAAAATAATTTTTTCAGTAAAGTACAAATTATATTCTTTCTTTTAGAAAGCATAGGGTTTAGAACCCTACTCAGATTAATTTCTGCTCGTTTTGAGTTCGACTTGTTTTAATTTCTGTTTGTTTTCGGTTTCATTTATTTATTGGTACTGATTTTTGGTAGTTGTATGCTTGGTAGATTATTTCATTCTATTTTTGTTCATTTTTGGTTTAATGGAGTTCTTTACTTTATTTTGAAAAACTTATATTGTGCAAACAGCTTTTTGATTAATTTCTGTTCGTTTTATATTGGCATAGTCTTTTCCAGGGAGAAAGACTGAGCCTCTTCTGAAGCTAAACAACCATCCCTTCCATAAAAACCTCTAATACTCCCTGGGCATAGCTTACAACCCTTGCCCCTAACCTCTGGGTTTTGTTTCAATCCCAAAAACCTTGTGATATGATATTTTGACTATTTTGAATAGAATGGATATCTCAAATTTTCTGTTAGACGTATTTCGAAGCAATATTACGTGTGTATAGGGGTGAGAGGGCAGCTACCCTCTGATCACTTTGACTCTTAAAAAGAGCGCTAGAGTGTCTGATTACCAATCCAGTGAGCCCCCTTTGAAGTTTATATGACCACATATTCTATAAAAAACCCAATATGTTCCCAGGGCACAACTTACAACCCTTGCCCTGAGGGCTGGGGGATTTGTTATCCTCAAAGACATAATTTCCAGTCCATTCTTATAGGCTTAACAAAATGGCTATGTGAAAATTTTGATTGGAAGGTTTGGGGAAGGGAGAAATTTGCCCTCTGATCACTTTTGACTAATAAAAAAGGCACTAGTTCTCTCAATTTCCAATCGAATGAGCCCTTTTTGAAGCTTCTACGACCAAATTATCTATAACAACGCTATATGCCCCAAGGGTATAACTTACGACCCTTGTCATGAGGGCTATGGGGGGAGGGCTGTCATCCTCAAAGACATAATTTCCAGACCTTTCAACTAACTTGATCAAAATGACCATATTAAAATATTGAACGGAAGTGTTTGGAGAAATGATGGGCGTTGGGCGGGGGGGGGGGGTTGATTCTCCCTCTGATTACTTTCGTCTATTAAAAAGGGCAATATCCCTCACAATTTCCGATTGAAAGAGTCCTTTTTGAAGTTTTACGACAATATTTTCTATATAACATTATATGCCCTTAGGGCATAAGTTAAAACCTTAGCCCTGAGGGCTGTTGGGGGTTGTCATACTCAAAAACATAATTTTCGGGCCCTTCAACTACGTTCAACAAACTTGCTATATCAAAATGTTGATCGGAAGTGTTTGGGGAAATGACGTGTTTGGGGGGGGGGCATTCGCCCTCCAATTGCTTTTTACTATTAATAAGGACACCAGCCATCTCAATTCCCAAATGAATGAGCCCTTTTTGAAGTTTCTACGATAACACTGGCAAAAGACCTAATTCCTAGAGCTTTTAACTACGTTGAACAAAATGTCTATCTCAAAATTTTGATTGGATGTGTTTGGGGAAATGGTAGGCTCGAGAGGGGCGTTAGTTGCCTTCCAATCACTTTTGACTACTAAAAAGGGCACTAGCCACTCCAATTTCCAATCGAATGAGCCCTTTTCGAAGTTTCTACGACAACTCCTTCGATATAAAGTGCCCTGATCTATAACAAAAAAAAAAATAAATAAATAATGCATTGTGCCAACATCGTTCTTTACTTAGGCAGCGCGATTGCACTGCCTATGGAACGAAAGAGTGAAACACACAAAACGACAATGTTTTGTGCTTTTACTAGCTTAATATTTAAAAAATAAACATTTAAAAGAATTTTTTTCGTACCGGTCATATTTTAAACGGGTGGCATTATTCGTCTCCAGAAATTTCATTTCCTTTTAAGTTTCAATTTGTCGCTCACCACTAGTATTTTTTGCACGTGTATAAAAACAGGGGGAGGGCTGGCTAAAGTTCATGGTATACGCTTATGGATAATTTGATTGGCACAAGAAAGTGCATCGTAAAGATAAACCAATGGAATTAAATTAAACTCTTTTACATGGAAGTACAGCAGGCTAAACTCTATTTTTTTCTTTAGTAGAACATCAGTCTTTGGAAATCTTTCGTGGAAACATCTCTGTTAGTACAGGATATTCTACTTGGGTAAGACAGTGTTCTAAAAAACGTAAATTTTGTTAACGTTTCATTTAAACTTATTGCAATTCACCCCCACCCCTCCGCCAATTTTCTAAGATGAACGTGCATCCAAAACCCCCCTCTATATTTGTTCCTGGCCTACTAGTGTGATAATTACCTATAATTGTCGCAATATTGTCAAAGCTTAAATGAGCTTTGTTTTAGTTCTTTGAAACTTTTAATTCAATTCGTAGTACATAAAAAATAATTTTGAGTGTTTGCCTTTGAGATCTTATCTTCAATTTATTATACTCGTGTTAAATTTAAAACACCTTACTTAGTAATTTGTTTTCATTATAGGGACAAAGTTTAATTTCAATGTTTATTCGACTAGGCCTTCTATTTTCTATTATGGTCTTGGTTTTGGCGAGCGGTAAGTTTTTTAGAATATTCTTTTTTAAGTTTTAACTTTAATTCTTGATGTGTATTTTGTTGCTGACCTCTTTATGAATTATGTAAACTATAGACTTGTTCATGTAATTAATTAAAAAAAGGACTTTTGGTTTTTCAAAGAAAAGTAAAGAGTCATGTTAAAAATTCAAATGAGCAGAATCAATTCGTGTAATAATTCAAACCTAAAACAGATCGATAATGCTACGAATGAAAAAATGAAACTCAGAACAAGTAGAAGTTATAATGAATAATCAAGTCAAACTTGAAACAAACAGAAATTACCACAAATAAGAGTCGGGATACCCCTTTAAACCCGTTCCTTTTCAGAACTGGATCTCCATGAATACATCAAAGTTTTTGGTTCATTTCTAGGACCCCAACCACTATCCTTTTCCAACACAACGTGTAAGTAATCTCCTTGGCCCTGTCAACAATCATTGAAAGTTTCAAGCCAATTAGAACAAAAGTTCTTTGACCCTTTAAAATTTTTCACAATTTTGAGAGGGTCTGTACTCCAAGCTAAGTTTTTCTTGTATATTGAAGTTTGCTTGACCAGGAACTGCATTTTGGGGTTTCAATCTATTTAGAAAACAAAACTTTGTTGGGACTTCTTAGAATCCCATTTTAGGGTGAACCAATAATTTTTTTTTACTAGTTTGGTCCTTGACCCACACTAGTTGTGTTTACTAGTTGTGGTCCTTGATTTTCGAATATAAGCCGAACAAACATTTTCTGGATCCAGTTTTTTTTCGACTTTATCCAAATAATCTTTAAGTTTTAGGCTCTTAAAGAAATTACCCTTGCTTGGCCCTTTTTGGGCACTGTTTTGGAGAGAACCAATATTTTGTTCTTTATTGTTTCCCTCTGCATTGGAGTACCCTTATCACAAGGACTTACTTTCCCAATGATAAGTTTTGAGTCATTCAGAGAGAGTTTTCAGTTCTTTTTGTAGCCATATTTTCTTGGGGGGGGGGGTCTTTGACCCCAAACAAAACTTTCTTTCTGAAGTCGCCCCTCCTTGGGCCAAGGACTTTCAGGTTAAAGTTTCGACCCAACCAGGGAAAAAAGATTGTTGGCTCATTTTCTGCTCCCCCTTTAACACGCTCCCCTAAAAAGGATGTTCTCCTCTTAGTCCAGAGAATACCCTCCAAAAGTTTCAAACATATCAGAAACCGAACAACAAACGTGGCCAGTTTTTCCTCTACAAAGCCTACTTGAAACAATAGGTAATTCGGATAATTTATGGCCCGTTTCCCAAGTACTGTTAGGGCCATGTCTTACCTGGAAACATATTTATGGGAAATTTCATCTATTTTGGACAAAATGGCTGTTGAGGGGAATCAGAAGACATTATGTGCATCCATCTTGTCAAAGGGGTGTATTTACAATATCATACGAATCGCAATAATGCTGCCTAAGTAAAAATCGATGTGGGCATAATGTTTTTTTTTTTTTTTTTTTTTTTTTTTTTTTTTTTAGAGCTCCCCTTTTTTTCGGAGGAGTTGCCATAGAAACTTCAAAAAGAGCTTATTCACTTTAAAATTGAAAGGGCTAGTGCCTTTTTTAATAATCGAAGTTGAATTGAGGGCAACTAACCTCCCTCCCACACCCATCATTTCCCCAAGCACATCCAATCAAAATTTTGAGAAAGCCATGTTTTTTTGGCGTAGTTAAAAGGTCAAGGAATTGGTTCTCTGAGGATCACACCCCCCCCCCTTACAGCCCTCAGGGCATGGGTTGTAAGTTATGCCCCGGGGGAATAAAAGGTTTTTATAGAAAGTGTGGTCGTATAAACCTTGGAGGGGGCTCATCGGGCTGATAATCAGAAGTTATAGTGCTCTTTTTAAGATTCAAATTGATTGGAGGGCGGATATCCTCTCCCCTACACCTTTTATTTTTCCAAAATGCATCTGATAGAAATTTTGAGATGGCCATTTGTTTTCGTAGAAACTTCGAAAAAGACTCATTCGATTGGAAATTGAAACGGCTAGTGCCCTTTTTAATGGTCAAAAGTGGTTAGAGGGAACACCCCCTCCCCCCATGTCTATCAATTCCCAAGACATCTAATCAAAATTTTGAAATATTCATTTTGTTCAGCTTAATTGAGAGGTATAGAAATTGTGGCTTTGAGGATGAAAACCCCTCCTCCCACAGCCCTCAGTGCAAGGGTTTTAAGATATGCCCCGAGGGCATAGAAGTTTTTTATGTAAAAGATGGCCGTATAAATACTGAAGGGGGCTCTTCGGATTGGAAACCAGATGTTCTAGTGCCCTTCCCCCTCCCCCACGTCGTACTTTCCATAAATGCATCTGATAGAAATTTTAAGATAGGCATTTGTACAAAAACAGTCCAAAGATCATACAATAAGGCGATTGGGGTTGATAGAATCCCCCAGAGTCTGGGGGTAAGGTTTTTAAGTTATGCCCAGGGGTATATAAGCTTTTTATGGAACGGTTGGTCATGTGAACTTTATAAAAGGCTCATTTGATGGAAATGTATAGTTCTAGTTCCCTTTTAAGAATCAAACATGATCTAGAGCAACTAGCCCCCCCCCCCATTCCTTACATCCTTTTTTTCCAAAACGCATTTAGTTGAAATTGTAATATAGCCATTTTGTTACCAATAGTCCAGAAATCGTATGGCAGTGTCTTTAGAGTGGACACAATACCCCAGAGCCCATGGGCAGGGGTTCAATGTCATGCCCCGGATCATATAAGGTTTTTATTGAACGGGCGGTCGTATAAACTTTGGATTTGATTGGAAGTCGGAAGTTTCAGTGCCCTTTGAATAGTAAAAAGTAAATGGAGGTAATGAGACCCCCCCCCTGCTGAGCCTTGTCTTTTCGTTTTAAGCTTGATTTTCATATTCAATCTAAGCATTGCTCGCCTTAAGATCTATTTATTCATTTTTGTTATTACTTGTTGTATGTTTTTTGCTATGATTGTTTATTTAATCTCTGTTCGTTTAGGGTTTCATTTATTATTTAATAGCAATTTCTGGTCGTCTTGAGTTTGAATTTTAACAGGTATCAGTATCTGCTGAGCTTAATTTTAAAATGTCCTTTAGTTTTCTTTGATAAACTTATTTTTCGGAAAGTTCTTTTTAATTATTTTTTGTTCGTTTTTTATTGCAAAAGGTTTCAAGTTTTTAAAAGTTCCTTATTTCAAAATCAAATTAAAAAAAAATCACATGTTCATCAAAGTTTCAAAACTGGTATCAAAGTAACAATGTCAAAGTGAAAAAATGGGTTTTTGTCAACCTCGGAGTTTTTATTATATGATATTTGAACCATTTTTAACAAAATGGCTATCTCAAAATTTTCATCGGATGGGTTTGGGAAAAAATGGGGTGGGGGTGGCGGGCTAAGTGCCCTTCGGTCTCTTTTGAATCGATAAAAGAGAACTAGGACTTTCGATTTTCTGTCAACTGAGTCCTCTCTGAAGTTTATACAAGTATCCCTTCTATAAGAACCATATACATCCCCAGAGTATAACTTACAACGCATGTCCCTGGGCCCTGGGGGTTGTGTCGACCCTGGAGTTTTAATATTTAATGTTTGAACTATTTTTAACAAAATGGTTGCCTAAAATTTTTATCGGATGGGTTTATCAATCCAATAAAACCAAAGGCGTGGAGGCCGGGAGGGGCTAGTTGCCCTCCGATATTTTTTGACTCTTAAAAATTGAACTAGCACTTTTAATTTCCATTCAAATCAGCCCTCTCTGAAGTCCCTTCCATACGAGCATCCCTTCCATAAGAACCATATATGCCCCCAGGGTATAACTTGAAACAGCTGACCCCGGGTTCTGGGTGGTTGTGTCAACACCGGAGTTTTTTTTTATCTGATCTTTGAACTATTTTTAACAAAATGGCTATCTCAAAATTTTTATCGGATACATTTGGGGGCAAAGGGGCGAGGGGGGATAGTTGTCCTCTGATCTATTTTGACTCTAAAAAACTGAACTAAACTTGAACTAGTAATGAGCCCCCTCTGAAGTTGAATTTCCAATCGAATGAGTCCTTTTTGAAGTTTCTACGACAAAGTTTTCTATAAAAACCTTATATGCCCCCAGGGCATAACATACAACCCATGTCCTGATGCCTGAGGGGGGAGTGTCCTCGTTAAAAACATAATTTCTGTCTGGAAATCAACTATGTAGAACAAAATGGCTATCTCAAAATTTTGATTGGATGTGTTTTGGGAAATGGTGGGCGTGAAAGGTGTGTTAGTTGCTTTCCAATCACTTTTGACCCTTAAAAAGGGCACTAGAACTCTCTATTTCCAATCGAATGAGCCCCCTTTGAGGTTTATACGACGACCACTTCCATATGAAGTGCCTCTGGAAAAAAAATAATAGATAATAAATTATTGGAGCCGTATGGCATTTACTGTAGGCAACGCTAAAGCGTTGCCTCTAAAAGAGCGATGTGGGTACAATGTACTTTTTTTTTCTTTTTTTTTTATACCAGGGCACTTTGTATCGAAAGAGTTGTCGCAGAAACTTCTAAAAGGGCTCATTCGATTGAAAATAGAAAGGGCTAGTGCTCTTTTCAATAGATGAAAGTGACTGGAGGGCACTAATTCCCCTCCCATGCCCATCCTCCCATTTGCCCATTATGTTTAAAAACTAAATGTTGCCTTGAGATTAAATCAAAATGCATTGTGTTAATGATTATTCCCAATTAAGCATCTCAGCAGTATCCCAAGAACGACTGACGGTATTATGTTCAAACTGTCGGGGCTACTTCTGCTCTTAAAATTTAACCAAATTAAAATAGCGCAAGTCTATCCAAGCTATCAAAGAAAGTAAACAGATTTTTTTGCGAATGGTATCAAGTTTTCTATTTCAGGTCAACTAGAGGAGGTATGAAGCTAAATTAAACACTACTATTTGTGTCCAGGTTTTGAAAGGGTTCATGTTGTTAAAAATTGTTGAAAAATTTTCTCCAGTATACAAATAGCAGGCCAAACTATAAAGTCTTTAAAAAACGAAAAGATTTAAACTATTATTTTCTTTTTCCCTGAAAAGACTGTGTCAATATAAAACGAACAGAAATTAATTAAAAAAACTTTTTCCACAAAATAAATTTTTCAAAGAAAAGCAAAGAACTCCATTAAACAAAAAAATTAGCAAAAATAAAATCAAATAGTCGACCAAGCGTCAAACTACCACAAATCATCATCGATAAATAAATGAAACCCAAAACGAATAGAAATTATAATAAATAACCGAGTCAAACTCAAAACGAGCAGAAACTAACATGAGGTGGGCTCAAGACCTCTATGCCTTCCCAAGGCCAGAACATAATTTGCACTTTACTGAAAAAAAATACAAATGAATGTGCATTGTCAGTTTAATATACATATACTGATACTTATTAATCAAAATGTTAATATTATTTGATTTATTTAAGTTATAAAAGTAAAAACATTTATGTTTTTTTTTCATTAAAGTGCAAATTATGTTCTGGCCTTGGGAAGGCATAGGGGTTTTGAGCCCTGCTCATGTTAATTTCTGCTCATTTTGAGTTTCACTCGGTTATTTATTGTAATTTCTGTTCGTTTTAGGGTTCGTTTATTTATCGATGCTAACTTGTGGTAGTTTCACGCTTGATAGATTATTTGATTTTTTTTTTTTTTATCATTTTTGGTTTAAAGGAGTTCTTTCTTTGAAAAACTTATTTTGTGGAATTTTTTTAATTAATTAGTAGTAATATCAATGCTACTAGTGTAATTACTATTACAACTATGCCTAGGGGTTTAAAGGTGAAATTTTCGAAAAATTTTAAGAGGGGAAGGTGAAGGAATCCCAGCACGCCGTCTGTATACAGGTTGTCAAAAGGGTGTAACAGCAATATCCGAGGAAGGGTTTGTTGTTTGAAGTTGAAACTACCAGGGCTTGTCGTGAGGGATGTTGAACTAACCAAAAAAAAAAATTTCATCATAATGCTACTGCTTCTACTGATACTACTGCTACTGTTACTATTATTTCTACTGCTCTTGCTACTGCTGCCACTATAGCTTAGGCAACTACAATTAATTCTAATGCTACTCCTACTATTACTGCTATTAAAACTTAAGATATTAAGGTGAAAAATTTGGGATATATAGAAACTGTATGGAACTAATTTGAAATACACTATGTTGCCAAGGTTGTCAAACGGACGCATCGGAAATGTTTCAGATGCGGTGGATGGTATTAAGCTGAAACTGTCAGTGTTTATTGAAGGGGGTATTGAAGAAACCAAAGGTTCTATGCGTGTACTGCTACTAATGCTGCTATAATTATTGCTATTGTGCAAGCTAAGGGTATTAAGCTGAAGCTTTTAAGGAATATTTAGGAGGATGTTGAACTAAATCAAAACAAACTATGAGCATGTGGAATTTCAAAAGATGACAAAGCAATATCTGAAACACAAATTATACTATTAAGTTAGACCTTTAAGGGTAAGTAATGGAGGATTTTGAACTAGCCAGAAGGCACTATGTGTATACTTTTGATACTACCACTAAAGCTACTGTTACTAATGACGCTAAGGGTATTAATGTGAAATTTTTAGGGAAAGTCTATGAGGAGTTTCAACTAAATGAAAAAAACTGTACGCGTGCAGGTTTTCAAAAGGGCATACAAGCAATATCTTAGGCAGCACCACTACATAATAGCTAGAAATATTATTGAAAATTATTAAAGGAGCGAATTCGATTCAAAATTAAAAGTTCTGGTGCCCTTTTTAAGAGTAAAACGAGATTGGAGGGCTAGCAGCCCCTCTCCCGAGCCCATTCATTTTCCAAATGCATCCAGTCAAACGTTTGAGTCATCCATTTTGTTCAGCATAGTAGAACGGTCCAGCAACTATGTCTTAAAGGATATTGGGCATGTCATTCCCTAACAATTATAAAATTGGCCCATTATGCTGTAAAACTAAATGTTGCTTTAAACTAAATCAAAAGGCATTGTGTTTATGGTTGTCAATAAGAAACCTCAGCAATATATCGAGAATTACTGGGGGTATTGCTGAAACTTTTGGGGCTAGTACTTTTACAACTTCTGCTTTTACAATTTAAATAAATAAAAAGAGTGTAAGCGTATCCAAGTTGTCAAAGAGCGTAGATAGAATCTTTTGGGAATGATATTAAATTTATTTTTCAGGTCAACTTCAGGAGTTATAAAATTAAACTAGAAAATACTGTTTGTTTCAGAGTTAAAAATTGTTGAAAAAGTTTCTCCAACATACAAGGAGCAACACAAACAAT
This sequence comes from Artemia sp. Qi Xiang Cuo, assembly GCF_049724085.1. NCBI lineage: Eukaryota > Metazoa > Arthropoda > Branchiopoda > Anostraca > Artemiidae > Artemia > Artemia sp. Qi Xiang Cuo. The sequence continues at coordinate 16,219,989 of NC_142797.1, read as the reverse complement.
GGATCCTTAAAGAAAAAAACCTAAAGGATATAAAATAATTTTTTTTCATGAAAAAGACTATGTCAATATAAAACGAACAGAAATTAATTTTAAAAAACTTTCCACAAAACAAAATGACACATCTTCAATATCTTAGGAACGGCTTAGGGTAATTAGTTGAAATTTTCAGGGCATGTTGAGAGGTATGTTCAACTAAATCTGGAGCCAATATGCACTTCCAAATTATCAAAAGAACATATCTAGAATGTCTCAGAAACTTTACTTACTTAAAGCTCTTGCTCGGCAGCGTCACCAGCGTAGAGGAGTATATACCAAGGTACTACTTTGCCGCCTTTACGGTCCGTCAGTTTGTTCTGTTAGGTAAACAGGTCAGTACACTCGGTCATTACACTCTGTGTTAATATGACTTAGTATAACTGGGGTTATGAGTATAATTTGAATAAAATGAATATTTTTTTTTACACTTGATAGTAGTACGATACTTGAATTGAATTAGACTAGTTTTTTTATTTGAACGGATATTAGTGGAGAAAAAAAAATGAGTGGTGCATTTACACTATTGGAGATTAATGATTGAACCGACAGCAGCAGCAGCAACGATATACGAGTACCTAATGTAGCTGTGGAAATAACTGCTGGTTGTAGACTATGTCTTGAATGGGACACTATGTATGCGAGATATGTGATATCATTAAGCAAATTTAATCAGGAGGAATAGCTGTGTTTTGCTGGAAAAGTAAATATTCTCCATATAAATAAACTTTGGTCAGCAATAGACGTCCTATCGAAACATAATGATGAGAAAAAAATGCATCAGTGAATATTATTATTATTGTAATTATGTTCAATAAAAATGTTTCTAAATCAATGTTATTTTTCTTTCTATAGTAGACTAGCGTATATTTTTTAGAGTAGAAAAAAGAAATTCTGTTTAGTCTGAAGTTGGTTGTGAGAGAGTTAGGACTCTAAGAAATGGATAGATTCGAGAAAGATCGAATCATGAGTAATCTAGTTCTTATGGAAAAGCGTTTGATTCTAGACGATGATTTTCTAGAGTTGTCCATTCAAAGTAAGATATTTTCTCGGGGAATGCTTGTCGATATAATGAAAACTTATTCTCCATCATTAGACTATTGTATGAATCTTCTACATTGTGGTACAAATTCATTTACACAATTTAATTATATATTGATCACGACACGAAAAAATTACTTCGTGGATATGATTTTAAACATTAGTTTTTCGAAACTTAGGAATTTTTTTTTCATAATAAAGATGGTGCTCAAGGATGATTAACTCCTCTCTATCTTTCTCTCAGAAAATTTTTTTTCTGTTGATAGCTCAGTTTAATTTTGGCAGTGAGAGAGTTAACACATGACAAAATGTTCCATACATTCCAGTTATGTATGTACACACAGGGCAGCTGGTCATCATGTGAGAATTGCACAATGATTGAGGAGTATGATGAAAAGTGTAGATTATGCAACCCGTGTAAATTGCATAGAGGATATGCGGTACAAATTAAAGGTTGTAATTCCTGTCTTGAAGAGGTGTGCGACTCTCATCCTAGAGGCCACCTATGTTCCAATTGTCATTATGATAAATGTAAGCAGTGGGAGAGTACATATCCCGGTATGATTGGAAAGAATCCTTATATATATATATATATAATATATATATATATATATATATATATATCGGCTTTCGGCAAAATGTGTGAGAGTGTTCGCAATAGGAATCGT